>NW_020539703.1:0-16938 GCF_003426905.1 Ctenocephalides felis
CTGTGTTGTGTTTCTGGTAATAATATCAATTGATGCTATTAATTGTGACTTTGAAAAAATATCAAATTCAGAGATATTAAATTATATTTGATATCATTTTTGGATATTAAATAATGCATCTCTTTATCATGCTACAAGTTGTTAAAAATAGTAATTTGATCAAATAGTAATTTATACAAATTAAATACCTTCATTCATTTCGTAAAATGTGTAATAAATTAATCATTTAGCAATTGCTTTTGGCAGGAATATTTTTATCTCAATTTCACAATTTTATTGCAAGAAGATTTGTTTTAAAGATATAAGATAAAAATCGATATTTTTTCTGTCTACATCGGAAACATTACTCTGTAATAAATCATATTGCGATTTTTATAACTTCAACTAAAAAAGCTAATAATTGTCAAAGAATTTTCTTGTTAACCATCTTAAATGACTTGTACTGATACCATCTTTTTTATTTTGGTCATATACTTAGATAATGTATAATATTAGAGAAGTTTACGATATTGATGAAAATACTGAATAATTTTTGGCAATTTAATTAACAAATTTTATCACAAAAGTAATAACTTTCATAGGCATGAGTCTGTGTAACTAATACTATATATGAAATAAATATAATAATCATATTTATATGAAATAAAACTAGCGACTTTCCTAGTTGGTTCTAGCAGCTTTCCAAGTACTTATAAAGAATATTACAATATTCAATAAATTTAGCTAATCAGACTTTTTAATGAAAATAGTTCAAATGATATTAATATTTATTATTATTGTCGTTTAAATTAAAAATAAAAGGTACAACATCTATTATCAAATGCCAAAAATTAATCAGTATTTTTTTATCCAAATTTATTTTACTAAATTCGTATTAAAACAAGAATTCTATACCATATACTAGGTCAGGAAAGCGCAGTCGACGCAAAAACGACGGGCTTCCATCACAGCCATCCAGATGGTTGGTTGTGTCCATTAAGAGGAATGATACCGGTTAAATGGGGCAGTATCCTGGGTTGACCATTTCGATGGTTCTTTGCTGACGATACCAAAGGCAAGTTAGAGTCTTCAGATTCAGCCAAACCTGGAGTTTTGAGCAGAGGCTCACGAGAGCTTCCTTGAGCACTGCTGCTAGCCGCCACGCTTTCCTCGGTTGTTGATGGCGTTAGAGGAACACCAGATGCTAAAAAATTTTTTTTATTAAAATTGATTAAATATTACAGGATATCTAAGAACCCAACGTCAACGATCGTAACTAATGAGAAAACAAATCTTTGTAGTGTGAAAATTATGATTTTTTCAGTGCAACCTATAATATTCGACTATTCGTAAAACTGTAAATATTTTTGTTTTTTTTTTTTTAATTTTTATTAATTTTTTTTTCAATTAATCTTTGGATCAGTAGACGCAAAACATTGACACCTTTCTTCCAAGATTTCTAGAATTAAGACTATTTATTAAACCAAAAATTTAAAATTTTCAAAACTATTCGACCATGAAAGA
Source organism: Ctenocephalides felis (assembly GCF_003426905.1). Classification (NCBI taxonomy): domain Eukaryota; kingdom Metazoa; phylum Arthropoda; class Insecta; order Siphonaptera; family Pulicidae; genus Ctenocephalides; species Ctenocephalides felis. The sequence goes on from NW_020539703.1 coordinate 1,504, forward strand.
CCATCCTTTAAAAAATGTAATAAAAGTTTATTGGCAATTTCATCATCAAAAGTTCGCGCATTTAGTTAGGATTGTAAAATTGTTCAATAATTCATATTTCTATAATAATAAAATTGTTTAAAAAAAAAAAAAACTAAAAATGACATTTTGCTATTTATTCATAATCCGTTCAAATGTTGGTTGTACAAGTAAGCTCTATGAAACTATTAAGTATTTTATTTCTTGTGAAACTTGCCAACAATCTTTAGTGCATTTTTTTTAAACCTTCTTAAATAAAGCAATTGTGACATTATTTTTGACTGTGGCCCTAGAAATGTTATTTACGGTTACAGACAGGGCCGGATTTAAAAATTTGGCGCCCTGGGGCACTGACAAAAATGCCGCCCCTTCCCTAAATTTTTACTTAAATCAGTTTATATATATCATTTTTCTAGAATTAAAATAACTATTTGATTGCAGAACATTTATTACGCATTACATAGTGTAAATAGTGGTGCTTGGCATCGTGCCTCAAGATAAATTGCTGAAACCGTACCAAAAATTAATATTAAAAAAAAAATTAAAGCGATCGGCCTGCCTTAGCAGACAAAATGAAGAAGCGCGTAAGCGCCGCCTCGCAGAATAACAGATAAATAATTTTACAGAACCCATAGAAATGTAACCAAAATTTATATTATTAAAATATCTGATAATTTGATGTGCATATGGCTAATGATCATTTTTGACCGCCAAATGTTTCTCTTTCAAATTTTTTTATTAGATCACCGAAACCGCTAGACCTGCCTCCCACAAATTTAATCAGTTCTCCATTTTGTCTCCATATATGTAAATTTCTTTTAATGATATTGGACGTTTCATTTCTCAAGAAATGAATTATTATTTTTGGCATTTTGGCCCGTATTTCCGAAACAGTTGGACCCGTCTTGGCCAATAACTAATCAGCACGTCTCGCTATCAATAGAAATCAAATTATACAAATAAAATTTAATTTTAATAAGTTTAATAAATGAAACTTAATAATTTTCAAAAAATTTCGAAATATAAAAAAAAAGTTTTTTTAAAGTCAATGTTTATTATTTTCAATAAATTTTTATAATGTAATTTGTCGTAAGGCACAATGCCATGCGTCACTAATTTAATTTTTTTCTGCGCCATGAGCTTGGAAGTGCACAAATTTGTCATATTAAGATGGCTCGAGATCTGAAGAACATATTTTTCTTAATCTTTCAACTCACTTACGATTCTTTATATTAGCCAAATTGCTAAATTTTGCTAATAAATTTGTATAATTTATTGTTAATTATATTTCTTGAAATTAAAAATGTTATTAAAAATGAGTTAATTATATGGTAAAGAATTTTCTTCTCACTATCTAAATTTTGCCGCCCCCAAAAATTTGCCGCCCTGGGCAGTGGCCCCGACTGCCCCTACTGTAAATCCAGCTCTGTGTATATAAGTATATATACATGTATAATAGAACACTTGAATAAATTAAAAATATATTTTGATATTAAAATTTAATTTCATCTTTAGTATATATAATTTCATACCAAGTATACAAATTTTTCATGTAGCCATTTTTTTTTATTTTCATGTAAATTACAATCTGTCTACGTAGAAAAACATTGAGTAATTAATTTGACAAATAACATAGAATTTCAAAAGGAAAACCCAGACACTGTCACTTTATATTAATGTACTAAATTATGACTTAATTAAAATTAGGTATATGTATCCATATAATCACTATAATTTTTCTAAAAATATTCAAAATCTTTTAAGACTGAATTTATTTATTTATTTTCTTTAAAAATCCAATTGTAAATAAACAATGACAGGTTTTCTGTGATTTTGCCAACACTAGCGCTATCAATTGCCTAATACCCAAAACTATTTATTCATAAGATAACAACCAAAGATAATGATTTTATCATAGATAACAATCTATGACAAAATATAAGATTTGAATTTGAATTTGTAGGTAACGACATAAACTAATATGACCGATAACGATTTATATTGTTTTGGCGCCTTTTCGCCCCCATAAAAGCTGGCACAAACACCGTGTTAAGTCTTTTTGTGCTGGGACCTCGGGGTGACACTACGGTGAAAGGTAAGTCATTTATAATAATTAATATTATTCTAAAACTTTTTTCAAGTAGTTTCTAAAAAAAATCATATATTCAGTTTCTTGAATATATGATTTATGCATGGTGTTAGCTTGTGTTTTGATTTATTTAATTTTATTTAGTGAATTATAAATTTAAAAAAATGGGAACTGTTTATTATTTATATAAATCGATTTATGTTATTTTTTCTATTTCAAAATAATTTTTGCCAAAGAGTTGCTGTGCTGGCTTTGGAATAACTCTTCAGCCAAAATTATAATAAAATATAGAAAATAATGTAAATCAAATAATATAAATAAAAACGGTTTTCAATTTTTTTTAATTTTAATTCAATAAAAATAAATCAAATCAAAGCGCAAGTACTATTATATATAGGTATATATATATATATATATATATATATATATATATATAGATCTATATATATATATATATAGGTATATGTATGTATATATGTATCTTATGTATATTGTATATTAATGTTATTTTATATTTTATATTATATAAATAATTCCAACTGTAGAATTTAGGTATGATTTTATGACATAAAATTCATTTATATAATTTATTTGAATATACATTTTGATTTAAATATTGAATTATTAAATGAAAAATAGAAATAAGAACATAAGAGTATGTAGTATATGTATAAATTTTATTAAGTCTTATAACATTAAACCATGAATATTGCATAATAATTGTACAAAATAATAATTTTAATAACAAAGTCAATAAAAATGAAAAAAAGATTAGAATTAGAAAACTATTTCAACATTAAAATTTATATCTGAACTTATGTTGGAATTATTTACAATTGACTTGTTATAATTATTTAATGTAGTTGTTTAATTAATTTTTAATGTAGTTCGTTTCTTTTCAGATTTTATACAGTGCCAACAGTGTTATGTGCAGTGAATACTAACTTCGGAGGCTTATTGTGCATTAAACTTTTTTTGATATTAATTGTAACTTAGTTTATTTGATATAGTGTTAAAAGTAATTTTTTATTTACCATTTTGCGTTATTTCGAGTACATGGTCCACACTATTTTTTTTTTTTTTTAATTTTCGAAAAACGAACGAATCGTATTATGATGAAAATTGCGCGTTTGAAGCTACGTTCCTGCCGCCTACCCCCCACGGCAGGTCCAAGTAGTCGGGTTTCACATTTAAATTTAATTTATTAATTGAATAATTTTTGTTTTGTATCTCTGAGTGTATGGACCCCTGCGTTGTTTTCCCAGAAGCACCGCAACCCCATGCACATAATTTAACAATTATTATTATTTGTTAGCAATTATTATTAAATTTTTTTTTAATTATTTCGCTAAGTGGCCCATGGAAAAAATAATTTTTTTTTAGATTTATAAAATTCTTTTATAATGTTTTCAACTTACTTTGATTACTTTTCGTGTCGTAATGTAATGAACACAATTTCAAGAATTAACTTTACTTTTACTGGTCGCACAATGAGTCTCCTGGTGGAAGATGCTGAATTTATAAGTGGTTGAACTTGGCAATTTTCAGGACATGGTAAGAAACTCTGAGCTATGTACAAATCTTTTTAATATTGATAGAATTAAATAAAATTTTAATTTTAGGTTGAACACAGAAGTTACCAGAGGAATAGATCCTAAAACACTATTACTAAAACGGAAGAATGTTTACCAGGACGTTAGTGATTACCAGTGTACAAGGATAGAATGGACCACTTTGCAACCAGGAGCGCACAAGACCAGAAGAACGTTTGTTATATTCAGATAAGTTTGTTACTTACTAAGATAGATCACTTTGCTAAGTAGGATGGACCACTTTACCACCACCAGGAGCACACGACCAGGAGAACGTTATGTTGATAAGTATCTTACTTGCTAAGATAGATAATAAGATATTAGTTTTTTTGCGATCATTTTCTATATTATTTTGTTATATTAAGATATGTATCTTACTTGCATGCGACGATAGATCATAAGATATTAGTTTTTTTGCGATCATTTTCTATATTATTATTATATTATATACTATATTATTATTTTATCGGGGCCCCATTTACGTTTTCATTCTTTATATTTGATTCGTGGACGGATTTATATACATATTATAAATAAGATATATTTTGGGCAAAATCGTGTTAAATACAGTGCCAGACAGTGTTGTGTACAATGATATATCGTGATATATACAGTGCAAAACCTTAATATTTACAAATCAAGATCAAGATATAATTCAAGATCAAGATACATACAGTGAAACATCAACATCAAGATCCATACGAGATGAAGATACATACAAGATTAGAACTAACCAGAAAATTGACTACAAAATTGGAGGACGTACACATGGATGTATTATTAAGTTAAAATTAGTTAGAATACATTAGGCTGGTAGTTTACTATTTTTTATTTTAAAAATGGGTGGGGAAGACGACAAGGACCTTCCAGTTTGCATAGATTTCGCGTTTTTTCACAATTATTTAAAATTAATTCATATAACAATACTTAATACACAATTTTATGACCTTTATAAATGCACTCCTCTATAAGCTTCATAGTGCTGGGAACCTATGAAGTTAAAGTATTTACATGGTGGATCTTAGGGGGGTACATCATGTAAATACTTTTTTTTTTTTTTTTTTCTTTTTTTTTTCTCTTCATTACAAAATTACCTTTAATTACAAAAGTACATTACAATTTTACCTTTAATTTCTAGCAGGTTCTTGCATCGTCTACGGTTTTTTCCTAAAGAAGATCTTCATATACATTTAATCATCTCGCGGGGTATTTTTCATGTTACATTTGGGTCATTTAAGTTAGGCTTAAATTAGGTTTAGTTAATTAATTTAAGTTATTTTGTAAGTGGACTAGGGCTGTACTCAATTTGTACGGCGACACCACATTAAAAAAAGCGCGCCTGGCAACTATACCTCCTGGGTGGTGTGGAAAATAGTTGCATCTTAGCTATAAGTATAATGATTATCAATTTAATTATTTTATTAATTATATTTATTTAATGTATAAATGTGTAATGAAAAATGTAAAATACGCTGATGTTAAATGTCCAAATATTCAATATAATACAACTTTTAAAATAATCTTTGTTTTTCAATCTGAAAATCTCCAACTTTTTTCGGGTAAGATTATTATTTAATAAATAATTTAATTTTATAAACTATATTACGTTTTGAACAAGTGTATGGTTTGGATAATAATATTATGTTATTATGGATTATAATATTATGTCCAATTGTATTTTTCCCTCATTTTTTTTTATTTTGAATTTTTATTTTACTAATATTATATAGAATTACTTACTAATATACTATAGAATTACTAATATTATATATAGAACTAACCTGATTTTTAGTACTTGTAATATATGATACTATTAGTAATAGGAATATTATAATTGGACAAAATATTTTAATCCATAATATGATAATATTATTGATTTTGCAATTTTTTGTCATAAAATATTGGTTCGATACCATAAAAATATCAGCATCATATCATCAAAAGTATTTGCCATAGTAACCGGTATTATTATTTTTGGCATTTTGTCCCGTATTTCCGAAACATTTGGACCTGTCTTGGCAAATAACTAATCAGCACGTCTCGCTATCAATAGAAATCGAATTATTCAAATAAAATTTAATTTTAATAAATTTAATGGATAAAACTCAATAATTTTCAAAAAAATGCGAAATATAAAAAAAGTTTTTTTAAATTCAATTTTTATCATTTTTCAAAAAATTTTGAAGCTTTTTATAAAATGTAATTTTCAGTACGGAAAGTTTCAGTAACTTGCCGTAAGACACATAATTAATTTTTTTCGGCGCTATGAGCTTGTAAGTGCACAAATTCGTCATCTTAAGAGGGCTCGAGATCTGAACAACATATTTTACTTAACCTTTCAACTCACTTACAAATCTTTAGATTAGCCAAATTGCCAAATTTTGCATTGCATTTGTATAATGTTTTGTTAATTATATTTCTTGAAATTAAATATGCTATTAAAAAAAGAAGTTAATTATATGGTATAGAATTTTCTTCTCACTATTGGATATCCAAATTTTGCCGCCCCCGAAAATTTGCCGCCCTGGGCAGTAGCCCCGACTGCCCCTACTGTAAATCCAGCACTGGTTACAGATCCAAAGTTTAAAAGAACAAAATTGATAGTAATTAACCATAATAACCGAAAAATGGTCACAATCTTACTAAAGCTCTAGATTGCACTTAAAAGCTCATAACTTCCAAACTACATGCATTATTAACTTTCCTTAAGTAAGTTATAGTAATCGCAAAAAGATCGAAAATAAATTAGAAATAAATTTTTTATATATCTTTACATTTTAGAGGTTTCTGAACATATTGACATACCTTAGAAAAAATGCATGTATGCGTGTGTGTGCTCGGATACAAGTTTTCATCGACGATTTCGGGAACACTGTTCAACCGAATTTAATTATTCAAAACACATTCGATTTGTATTGATAAGGAGACGTGCTGATTACTTTTTGATAAATGCAGGTCTAGCAGTTTCGAAGATACGGGGCAAAAAGTTACAAAAACGGTAATTCAAAAAACATTAGACTTGTATCGACAAAATTAAGAAATGATTAAATTTTTGGGAAGGTTTTGAAGATCTAGTGAAAAAAGTAAAAATAAATGCCATTTGGCGGTCAAAAATGATGATTAACATATGTACATCAAATTATCAAATATTTTATGAAGATTTTAATAATACGTATAAATTTTGTTTACATTTCTATGGGTTCCGTATCATCTTTGTCCGTTATATGATTAGACATATGTATGGAGGTGTAGTAGTCCTCCATATTAATACCAATATTATCCAAATTGTAGTAATAATAAATTCCATAAAATATATTTATATTTGGTTTATTTTATGTATGATTAATATCCACGACACTATGTGTTGTCATATTTATCGTTAATAAAATGTGATTGGTATTTTCTTATTTATAATAGAAAAGAAAGTTTTGAAAATTATACATTTTGGCAAGTTCGACTAGGGAGAAACAAAAACCGTGTCCGATCTGACACTTGAATTTCCTTTTGTTTTTCTCAGTGCTGTCACTATATGGGCCAATCTGTCCAGAGACATGTGATGCGCTACATCACTCCGCCCTAATGAAAAAGATTGTTTCGCATCTCTGACTGCCATTCTTGAACTTCCTTGTAAATTTCTTTTGGTTGAGATTGTGTGATAAATTGCCGTGTTGGCTTGTTGAGTTTGTTGATTGCTTACGTGGCCCTTCGCTGGTGAGTTAGCGGTTGAGTAGATGTGGCCCTTCGCTGGTGAGTTAGCGGCTGAGTATATTTGACACTTCGCTGGTGAGTTAGCGGTTGAGTGTATGTGGCCCTTCGCTGGTGAGTTAGCGGTTGAGTGTATGTGGCCCTTCGTTGGTGAGTTAGCGGTTGATTGTATGTGGCCCTTCGCTGGTGAGTTAGCGGTTGATTGTATGTGGCCCTTCGCTGGTGAGTTAGCGGTTGAGTGTATGTGGCGGTTGCCAAATTGTTTGCTCCCTGTCTGCTGCCATGGTGCTTATTATCGACTTATTTACCATGATAATAAGTGATTTATTGAGCACGTGTTGTTGTTGATCTTGAAGTGCGTGGTCGGAGTCTCGGTTGTATGCTTAGAATGCTCTTCGAATTATGGAAGTTGTGAGCCATTTATAATAATTATTTATATTTTTAAAAATTCTTTTCTTAATAATTCTTGAGACTTCAATTTATTTTTTTTTTCTTGTGCTACTTCAAAATATGTCTTGATCTTCTTACCTTCTTGTATGTGTGTTGCTAGTTCACTCTCGGGGTCACCAAAATATGGAGGTGTAGTAGTCCTCCATATTAATACCAATATTATCCAAATTGTAGTAATAATAAATTCCATAAAATATTATTTATATTTGGTTTATTTTATGTATGATTAATATCCACGACACTATGTGTTGTCATATTTATCGTTAATAAAATGTGATTGGTATTTTCTTATTTATAGAAAAAGAAAGGTTTTGAAAATTATACATTTTGCAAGTTCGACTAGGGAGAAACAAAAACCGTGTCCGATCTGACACTTGAATTTCCTTTTGTTTTTTCTCAGTGCTGTCACTATATGGGCCAATCTGTCCAGAGACATGTGATGCGCTACATCTTCTTTTGAAGGGGAGTTATATGGCGGAATGAACACCATATGAAGTTGAAGGACGTCAATTGATGACAATGGCGGAATAAACACCATATGACAGATGTCAGTTGAATAACGTCAATTGATGACCAGCCCTATTATCTCAGTACAAATCCGGCGTTCACAAACGCGTAGTCCAGTCACGACGCTAGGCGCAAATTTGCGCTAGTGAGCCGATGACAAGTTTGACAAGTTAGTAATTCACGAGCTATGTACCAGAATGTCAAATTTTGTTTGATTCTTTTTGGTATTGTTGTGTTTACAAGTGTTTTATAATTGTTTATAAGGTTTTATTTTGTGATTCAAAAAATCTATAACTCTTAAATGAAGAGGATATAAGCAATTGTTAAGCATGTATATCATAAAATTTAAATCACAATCCATTTTGGGAGCAAGCTAGGGGCTTTTATAAGAAAGCAAGGCTCTTCTAACTTTTCAGAATTGTATTAAACTTTGGGGCTCTAAAATATATATGGAAAGCCATAAATAGACTAGACTTTACATTTTTTGGAACGCCAACTGAGTTAATGAACGAAATCCAATTGCCGTGCAAGATGAAAATAAGTTAATTTAATGCAGCAGTTTTTTTGAATATTCAAGTAAAATCAAGAGCCATTTAGTATGACTGGATTATCGCAAAGATGGCTGAAAGTGACAAATCTTACTTGAATGATTATAGTTAATAAATAATGCACAGACCAATAATTTAACCTGATGTTTTGTGTTCACAACATTATTGGTAGTGAATAATGATGATTATCCACTTGAAGGCAGGAATCCTGTAATCGTTAATCTTTTTATTTTTCCCTTTTTTAAATAAATATTTTTGTTGCAACATATTGCTATTTTACTTTGATATCTATTTTATATATTATTATTGTTGGTATGTTTTGTTATTGTATCACAATGTCAATATAAGACTATTGTATGCAAAATTTAATACACATAAATTATTTTTTAAAATTGACATTTCTTTTTATTTCTATTTTGGCGCTTTAATTTGAATGCATTTTGGAGCACGAGGCTGCCAGCGACATGCGATTAAAGCGCCATCACCCAATTTGCGGTCGTGACTTTCCCTAGCTCTCTGAACGCAAATACCGCGAGAGAGAAACGTCTAGATTAGTATATTTCTAGGATTGATGACAAAACTAAATTATATTGGGCTACGTTGATTCGGATCTGGCATCAACAAGCTATAACGATCTGTTGTTTTTATACGATCGAATATTATTGTCGCGCTTTTTTTAAAAACGATCGAAAATATTGTATCGAGTTTTTTGCCAACGAGCGTTTTCTCCGTGATCGAAATTTAGATTTGATTTTAATGTAATATCAACACTTTTATCAATTGAGACTTAATAAACAGTCATTATCGAGTTTGAAATAAATTATTGCGATTTCATCAATTCAAGAATTAATTAATTAATAATATATGGCCCACCATCGTCCATATATGTTACATCAAATTATCAAATATTTTATAAAGATTTTAATAATACGTATAAATTTTGTTTACATTTCTCATTTCTCTGGGTTCCGTAACATCTTTTGTCCGTTAGACTGCGACTTTCGTCTCTATGAAGATATCTTTCAATGCAGCGCGATTGTTTTGAAAAAAAGTTCAAATTTCCAAAATATTTCAAAATACAAAACGATTTTTTTTTCATAAAAGTCATTTTTTTTAATTTAAAATTTCAAAAATCTATTTCTTTCAAAGTTTAAAAAAAAGTTAATCGTTTTAAAAAAAAATAATAATTTTTGTTACGGAAAGTTACAGCAATTTGCTTTAAGGCACGATGCCATACACCACTAGTTTTGCAATTTTTTCATAATAGTTACGACTCATACTATCACCTCGATACGGCTTGACGTTGAGTTCTGGAACACCATGTATATATTTGGGTATTATACCTGTTCCCACAGGGGTATCTTGCTGACTCTGTTGACTATGTTGACTTTGGGTGTGTTCATGACGTTGTGGCCGGCAGTTGTTTCAGTGCCAGAAACCGCGGGTGGCCCTCGGGACGGTGCCGACGACGCTCGTTCTAACATCTGAATACGTGACTAAAAATGAAAAAAAAAATCATGATATGACATTCCTATATAATTTGTTGTAATACTCTATAGTCTATAGATACAAATGTGTATGAATATTATAAGATCTTACTTTAGTGTGCTTTCCTAAAGATAAAACTGGCGCAGGAACCACAGCTCTGCTACCGGTGAGAGCTGTTACATTCCGGGAATTAGAAAATTTCTTCCGTTTTCGGCGGAGAACTGCTAACGCACCCAGGGCTCCTGAAAATGAATATTTAGGATTATTATTAAAATATCTAATTTATTCTTTAATAATCAAATTGAATTATTTCACGAAATATGGGAAATCCTATATACATTATACATTTCAATACTTTGCACAATCATCTCAGAAAAAAATTGACCTTAAAACTTTCGCTAATTGTTATGTATTTTTGTTAAATTCACATTAATCATAATAATTATGATTATTCATATTAAATTTATCACTGTTTTCAAAATACTATTAGCCGTTATAAAATCTTTTGCCCTACCTTTCCTTTCCTCCAACTGCAACGTAGTTATTATTTCGTATTGTAAATTTTTCAGAAAATTTTAATTAATATGTGTTTTTCTACTTTTACTTATTATGATTTGCCGTCACTACTAGTAATTTTTCTTATGTGTGAGTGATTTTCTGAAGTGATATGCATGATTTTATTTTCCATAAATAATTTTAGAAAGCACAACATTTTACTTCTGTATAAAGAAACACCTATTCTGTGAAATTTATTTATTTCAACATCTAAAAAATATCTTCAATATATTCCAATCATTCGTAAGTAGGGTTTGTCAGTTTTCAAAAACCTGTTTTTTGGCAAAAATTATGGAATTCGAAAACCGGTTTTTTAGTGAAAAAAGTCGGTTTTCACTGTATAAATGGAAAATGACAAATATATGCCAAATATAAAAGATAGATGAAAGCGTTTTGATTCTTGAAATCATATGGTTTAAATAGCATTTGATATGTTATCAGTCTGCAATTGTTCCCAGAAAGGTTTTGATATATTAATTTAGATTGCTATCCGGTGTATATATTAATTTAAATCATTGTGACTTCTTCTTGAAGAAGTAACTTCCTCTACTCAAACTTAAAAAAAAAGTTTTAAACCCCAGAAGCTACAAATGAAAAAACAAAAAACTTAATATTATTATATCAGGCTCCAAAAACAATTAAGCATAATTTGGGTCGTATGAGAGTATTTTCTATTTCAGGTAATTTTGTGAGTAAACAAAGGACACGTCTAAGTAGCAATTCGATAGACGTTCTCAATTTTCTTAAATCATATTTTAAAACAAAAAAAAACAATTAGAATGTTTAAAATTAATTAATTAAAATTGCTCGAAACATGCGAGTTAATTGTTTTTAAAACTAAAATTGATATTAACAAGTATGTATCAACATGTATCTAATAATTTTTTATTTATTTTTTTCAATTTTATGAATGTTTTTTGTTTAAAAATGTATTATTTTTATTTATTCGAAAACTTCCTTTCACTATCATAAAAATATTTTCATTCTCATATGTGAAAATGATGCATGAATAACGAATAATTATTTCAAAGTTATTAAATCAAGATAATCTATTATTTTTTAGTTCTACTACCATTAAAATTAAAATAATTTTGTTTACTATCCATAAATTGAACAATAAATAAATTTAGTCAAACACTGCTCTAAATCACATTAAATTTGCGGATACATTACAGAATATTCGAGCAAAAATTTATTTTTTATATAAAAATTCTAAACCGGCTAAAACCGGTTTTTAGTAAAATTAAAATTCGAAAACCGGTTTTCTGAAATGTCGGTTTTTGTATAAACCCTATTCGTAAGTTGTGATTATTACCATGGGCTTGTGCAGACGTTGATCCTTCAGGAGCGCCAGGTTGCCCTGTTGATCTCTCCAAGCTTCTGTTCGAATCCGTCGCAGATTCTGTAGGAGCATCGTCGCTGCCTGGACTATTGCTAACTAAATCTATCAGCCGATTCTTGAGTCCCATTGCTGACAGTCATATTCCCAGAAGATTGACTGACGACGGCTGTCGATGCGCGGCAAACGGAATCTTCCGACCTAAAATTATTTATTTAAAATTACAATTCATAAATGATTCATTAAATTTAACACTAAACCTACAAAGTACCAGTCAAATTGCCTGTTTGCATATTTTTTGCAAAACTACATATTTTTAAACATTATAATACTGTTACCAAACTACTTGATAATTCTTGAAATATTTTTTTTTATTTGCATAGAAATATTGCCGATCAAAATAATACATACTTTTTAAGACAATATGCTGGGTGTAAATGCATTTAAGAGATTATCTCCTATGAGATATCTCTTTTTCTAAATTTTTTGACATTTTATTTCAGATCGTATGGCCATTTTTTTCAATCTTCGAGTAGGAGATTCCTCGTTTAATTCTTTTAGATATTTATTTGGGTAACCTGGTAATTTTCGTGGTATTTTTTATTCTTGGAATATGGATGTAATATTTTTTTTCACTCTTGAAAAAAAAAGCTCTGTTGCCAAGCTATCCACTCAATATAACCGCGAGCAGTAGCAATAGCTATACAAGAATTGTAGATAGTTTGGTGTTAATATAAAAGACCCGTTTTAAATTCGTTTTTCAAGAAATTTAATATAAATAAAAGTTTAATACCTATTAGTAAGCATTTAAATGTTAATAGAGTAGAGTTGTACTAATTTTAAAAATTTATAATTATGAGCGATTTTTTAGATATATACCTAGGAGGCGTCCATTAATTACGTTAGCAAGTTTTTAAAGATTTTTGAATACTACCTCCCCCTTGGTAATATATGGTTATATTCAAAATTATCCCCCTCCCCCACAAAACATAACGTGTATTTTTAGTTACGCAAAAAACTGTAAAATTTTTGAATTTTTTTTGAAAATGTTTGAACTTAAAAAAAATAGTTAAAAAATAAATACACGTGATGTCTTACTATACCCTTCCCTCCTCCACGTGATATTTCATGTTTTTTTGTCAACCCCCCTTCCCCTAAAAACCTCACGGGATTAATGGACGCTCCCCTACATATCATACAGACTGAACTATTTAATGATATAATAAAGACTTAAATTTAATTATCAATTAAAAATTTAAATTTGGATTAACTTCGATTTAGAATTCAATAAAGGTCTCTAATAGCACAACTATACATTTAAAATCGTAGAAATATTTTTGGTCTAAATTTTTAGTCGTTATATGAAGTAAGTAATTTTTTAAAATATGTATATACAATTTACATATAATGAATGTAAGCTAATGGAATTTGAAGATAAGACCAATAATAACAATTTATTTATTCGACACATCAAATTTTATTTATATTGAATGAATAATTATGAACTTTAGTCTTACTTCTAATTATCTACTACCTGTTCTTCTAAGGGAGCCACTAATCACGTGATAGATTTTTAAGGAATTTTGGACTCCCTTCCATTAGTAATACGTGGATATTTAAATTAGTCGTCCCACCATTACGTCCTACACCATTACGTGTATTTTTTTGTACTTGCAACAAATTGTAAAATTTTTGAAATATCTGGAAAAATCTCGGATTATATCTTACTACTTCCCCCAGGTGATATTTTGTAAATTCTTATCAAGCCTTTCCCCCCTTTTAAGAATAGCGAGATTAATGGATGGATTAACTTTCTAGGCTAAAATAAAAATAAAAAATAAATTGGAAAAATATAATAAAAACAACCTTGATCTACTGATGAGTCGACTAACTCGACCGGATTTTGCAGCTTCTATAAGTGTGCCCCAGCGTCGCTTATGTGAACTGCTTCTCTTCATATGAAACCTGAACATAAAAGAGATTTTTTTATGATTTTTCACAACTGGTTGCAAAAATATACATATTTGTACAATTAATTATTATAAAAATTATTTGTCTCCAAAGATAAAATTCTTCCATATAATAAGGTAGTTAAAGAATTTATAGACAAAAATAAATTCATAGTATTATAATTATATCTTGCCTTGGTGCCAATCTTCCAAATCCCCTTTGGTGAGTGTCACCAATGGTGATGGCCCAACGGGCATTTGTGCTTGAGAGTGCGAATGCGAATGTGTGAGTTGGTGCAATTTTCTTGGAGTACCACCTCCGTTTCCTCCAGTAAAAATTCCAGTAAGCGTAGAACCAAAATCTTGTGATTGACTATGATCGTGCTGGGCCGATTGCTATAATAGACATATTATTTTAATATGACAGATAAAAATCCCGAATTTATGTAAAATATTATGTACTTTTATTTGTAACAAAAACTTTCTAAATCTGAAAATCTGAATCTGAAAATCAAATTTAAACCTTCCAATAACTAACGAGATATAAATAAGATAATTATAACTTTTCATTCAAAATTACGATTTTGTCAAACACCAAGCTAAACATACTACAGCATTGTATGCTAATATTATTAATACACTAAACCCAACCTGCTGTAGCGATGCTATGAATTCTGCAACCGGTGGCAAAGTGTGGGTGCTTCCCGTTGGGGGAGGTGCAATATTAAATCCTTTCATGAGGCGACGTTCCTTTTGACGATTCTTCTTACCACCAGAACCTATGAAAAGAATGTTACAAATACACAATAAATACATCTCAAAGTCAAAGTAAATGCATCTCAGAATAAACTTATTGTGATTACATGTTATACGAATTTTGCTTTTAGAAACAATATTATATTAAAAAATTGAAGTACTAGTATCGCCAAATGATACCACAATAGATACTTAGCTTTACCTAATAATATATCAATAATACAAATTCATACAAAATGATATTGTAGGGTAAAGCACAAAGGACCATTTGACTATCATTGTGTAAACTAAAAATATCACTATGTAAACAAATAGAGTACATCACAACACGTATCAAACAAGAAACTATGAACTATGCCCGGTAAGCTTTTTTAGCTAATTATACAAAAACGTTTTTTTAACATATTTTGATAAAACTTGTCATATGTCCCTTTTTAAC
>NW_020539704.1:0-3949 GCF_003426905.1 Ctenocephalides felis
TAAGGCATCGTGCCTTAAGGCAAATTGCTGGAACTTCCCGTACCAAAAATTATTATTTTTTAAAAACGATTAACATTTTGAAAAAAAATTACTTTAAAAAAATAAGATTTTTGAGAGAAACTATAATTGGACAAAAAATTACTTTTTTTGAAAATTATTTTTAATTTTTTTTTGTTTTTTTTTTTGAAAAAATTTTTTTTTTCTTATTTTGACATATTGTGGAAGATCTGAACTTTTTTTCAAAGCAATCGTATGCTTTAACTGCATAGGGACAAAATATAAAGCCCGTAAGCGCCGCGTCGCTGTCTAACGCATAAGCATTGGTACGGAACCCATAGGAATGTTAACAAAATGTATACTATTGTTTAAAATCTCTATAAAATATCTGATAATTTGATGTGCATATGTCTAATGATCATTTTGACCGCAAATGGCTCATTTTTTTACTTTTTCCTCCATATCTCCGAAACCGCTAGACCTACCTTCATGAAAATTTATCGATTCTTCATCTTGTCAATACAAGTGAAATGTTTTTTGAGTTATTGAAATCGGACGCTCCGTTCTCTTAAAAACTGAGTTACCGTTTTCAGCACTTTTTGCCCCGTATCTTCGGAACGGCTAGACCTGCCTTCGCCAAAAACTAATCAGCACGTCTCCTATCAATACGAATCGAATGTGTTTTGAATTATTCAATCGGTTGATCGTGTTCTCGAAATCGTCGAAGAAAATTTGTATCCCGCACTACAACACACAACGTACATACATACACACCATACACACACACACACACACACACACTACATCCATTTTTTCTAAGGTATGCCAAAATGTTCAGAAACCTTTGAAACGTAAAGATATATAAAAATTTTCATTTTCGATTTTTTTTGCGATTACTATAACTTGCCCTGCGGGAAGTTAATAAATTATAATCATAAAATTCACATTAATTTTCAAATTAATCCAGTAATTGTATTGTTCAATTCAGGCGTACAAATATAAAAATAAAATTTAAATTTCCCAGTACGATTCGTAAATTATAAAAAGGTGTCCATCAATAGTTCACGAAGTACGTTAGAATTTGGTAGAGATGTTGCACATAAGATCATCACGCATCAATGAGCTATAAAGAAATCACGTACAGGATAATTGAAAATTTTTCTGCTGCCCTAAATCCCAAAGTATGAAGCCAAACAATGAAAATTTCATTCGTCTGTGAAATGATTCTGAGGTTAGCCTCTATGTAGCGCGCCGCGAAATAATATCAAAGAGTCTTGTGAAAAAATTAACCTAGTTTAAATTGGTTGAACATCCTCCAACAAAACCAGTAACAAAAAATTCATTCGTAAAATTATGGTTCTGACACATAATTGGGTGTAATGACACAATTAATATCATTAAAATAGTATTTAATAGTGGAAATAGTTTGCTAATCTTCTAGTTTGCGGACAACGATTTAATATGATGCTAAGAAAATCTACATGAGTCATGTCAGACATATAAGTCTTATATTAAGTCATACTTTCAATATGACATGATCGGTTTGTCATTGTAATTAGCATTTAGAAATGAACCTTCATTAGAGAAATGAAGTAATTACTGATAATAAATTCTATATTTGTTCACACAGTGGATTGTTGTAAAACAACGCTTAAAAAAATATTGTTTACGCAACTTCACTCATCATGTAATAATTGTGTTGGAAAAAACTTCACGTAATTAAATTAGCATACTTCATTGACTGCTTGTATTTTTTTTTTACTTTCTCGCTGGCGATATAATCTCATTCTTTGAACAGCTGTGATATCTGTCTTGCTTAAAAAATAGTTTCCATTTTAATAACTTCAAAGATTTATAGAAACTACAAATAATATAGAAATAATTTATAATCAATAAAACTTATGTTTAGTTCACGGAACAAATGTTAATTTGTTTCATTATTTTCAAGAAACAGGGTAAAATATATTTTGATTCAGGCATTTTTCATTAAATCAAGATTTGTACTACGATGTAACTTTAAAATGTTATTTATCTATGCCGATGTCTTGTGATATCGGTACGCATACAACGTTGATGCCGGTACGCATACAACAACAGATCTCTTTTCACATATACGACGATTAATCACAATCGACCCGTATAGTAATGATATAATCGAGAGCGAATAACGAATCATTGGCCCTTGACCCAGCCGTAACGCACTTCCGTTGTGTTGTACAGATTTACACTCTAGTCGCGTCTAAAGAAGTTTTACTCCAAAAATAAAATAGCATATTTCGAATAACATCTCAATACCATCTCAAAACGAATTTGTTATTAAATAATGCCGTTAGGCCGCATAAAAGCTGGAAAATGTGATAATTGCTTTATCCAATTAAGCATTATTGAATTTTTTATCATATGAAATATATTTTTATCATATGAAATATATAGTAAGAAATAAACGGTAGAAATCGATATGCGAGGGGTTAGTGTCATTTGCTTGAAATCAAGTGGACACATGAAATTCTTCTGAAAATATTCAAGTTAATCAGACTTCTAAAATATTCAAGCAAAATTTCAGAACTGGCAAATAATTATTAATTTATAAAAAATTTTAACCTTAAGAAGATTTTTTCGGTCAATTTTCGTCAATAAGACTATTAAAATATGACGAGATATACAATCACCCCACAGTTCTTAAATTATTTGAATTGAACAATAAAAATTAACTAAGAAGTTAATTAAGAAGTATTGTTTACCTGACATTTGCGCAATACTTTTTTCTATATTTAGATACGTTTACAACTATCCACGTGTGTTAAGGATATCCAGTAAGTCTATTGGCCTAAAAATGTACTATTGACATATATAAATAAATGCACAGTAGCATTTTTTTCTGCAAAATTCTAATCAACACAATTGATATATTTTCATATAATTCCTTTAACATTAAATTTCAACTGTGATTATCAAAAGAAGATGCAGCTTGTCTTTATGAGAAATGTATGCATGTATCTACATAAGTGCATAAAAATTCATATATCTGCATGTAATGTTAATTTTGAATTTGGCGCGTGAACAAACAAAGTCAAAAATTAAAAAATATCTACTGCAATTTTTATAAAATCCGTCAGTTAAAAATATAAAAATCCGTCAATAATAATTAATTTACCACTTTCACCTGTTCGATGTAGTGATCTAACTTCAACCTAAATTTAATTGACTTATTTTTCTTTTAAAATAGTAAATTCAAATTGGGTGCACATTATCATGAATATAATATGCACGACCTCATACGTAACTGATATCATTACGACACAATACTTCTTTTGGCAGTCGAGCAGCAGAGTGATTATTATTAATTTGTGCCTTGATACAGTAACAGTTACAATATTTGTGTAATATGATTTTGTGTGTGTGATATATAGAAAATGCTGAATGGTAAGTTGATAGTATAGTACTTAATATTAAATAGTTTATCGGGGTTTTTAAAATGAATAACTCATATGTGCATTATGAAAACAACAACCGAATAAAATGTTCTTACTTACTGTCAATTTCAAGGGGAAGGGCATGCATTGACAAAAATTACAGCCGCCTCTTGCATCTACAAACATTGGAAAATAATATAAATTACCATATGATATGCAATATGCAATTCTTTCGTTAATTCTAATTATTATAAGACATTATTCGAGTTATAAATAATTACTAAAATTATTATGTTATGTAATCGAATATTGGTTGGCAAATAAATATGGCGGCGAATAAATATCACCTATTGTTTGGCATTATCGACATATTATTAAAGAGCGTGTTTTCAATTATAACTTATCGTAAGTTAAATTTTAAATTGCGTTCACCTGTTATTAAAATATATTTTAAATTTTTAATGATTTTTTTAAATAGTCATAAAATATGCTTTAATATATTAAGCTAAGGTGTATTATGTAAAAATTGCTGGAACTTC
>NW_020539705.1:0-20217 GCF_003426905.1 Ctenocephalides felis
GAAAATGTAAATAATCTACTTGTAATTCCCTTACTGTTACATCTATATACGAACAGATAATTACTCACCTCAGCTTGCGAGTCCTTTTTGCTAAGGGACCCCGGACTGTGTTCCGCCCCGGAACTCTGCACCGTATTCATGTCTGGAGAGGAATTTCGTCCGCTTATTTGTCTGTCTGTCCGTTCGTCTGTCTACGAGATTGTCTGTCCGATTGTCTGCCGTCCCTTGGGCGAGTTCAGCGCGATTCACTGCTCCTTGACATGGCGATAGAGGGTCGGTCTTCTGGCTGTACGATCTGCTGTTTCTGTCGCCTGAATTAATGATGCTATATAGAATACGATGTCGTCAAGTTATGCTTTGGATGTGTATAAATTGATATGAAATAGAAATCGATGTCTTTACTTTGGAAATCTATATGCTATGAAGTGAAAAAATTATGTCTGGCTTATTCATGTTCTTTTGTGCGGATTTGAATGCCATATTTAATAGAGTTTGCTAATAGATTTTGCAAAATAAATGTATATTGATTATTCAAAAAAATCAATATCCATACTTGGAAATAGTTTATAGGTAATGTAAAAGAATACAATCAAAAATATTATTTTATTGATAAATTTCAGTTTTAGTTGTATATGCAGAAAAACAAAATTTTGCACCATCACATAAAATTAAATTTTTAACACAAACAAGTCACTCGCGATAAATCTTCAAAATTAACATTATTACTTTAATTTTCAACTTGATGTAAATTATTTTCATAATTAAATTTTCATTTTTGATACTCTTTATTCAATTACCTATCTATTCAATTATCTACCTATTCAATTTTTATATACCATAAGCAGGGTAAATTGGGGCTTAAAGGTCTGCTGGCAAAAAAGATTGCCACTTTCACTTCGAAAACAAGTAAATTATTATATATATGTATATATATATATATATATATATACTTTTTGAACAAAACTATTATTAAGGATAGGGCATAAGAGTTGTTATCAGCCATCGTCTTGAGCGAAGTTGTTATCAGGCAAAAAATATTTATAGACAATGTTTATAATAAAATTATTTTTTAACGTAGGCAGTTTTTGGTTAATTAATTTCTGTTAATTAGTTTATTTTACCTGAATATAATTTCTGAGTATACGTTATTTATTTGTTTTATAATATACATTGTTATTTTTAAATGTCTGACATGATTTGCTTACGTATGGTTGGGGTAAAAGGACCCACTGAATCTTAACAATGGCTAAGATGTGAACAAGAAGAAAATAGTTTGGTGAAAAAAACATTTAAGCACATACAATATATTTTTTACAAATTTAATTACATAAATTTGTAACATTTTTTCTAATTATTGAATATTGTTAATACAATATACAAACAATGAAAATAATACTTGAATAGTTAACAGTTTGTGTTAGAATGATTGGCAATTATTTTAAGTTTTAAACTTTTGTTCGCTTTGCTTTTGTAAACAGATTGTGTTAGAATGATTGGCAATTGTTTTAACTTTTAAACTTTTGTTTATTTGCTTCTGGTAACCTAATTTACTATTTTATTTAAACTCCGCAGTTTTAATAGTATCAGCATAAAAAAGCAAAACTTCATACAAACGCAAGAAGTTAAATTTTGAACAAAGTCATGAAAAAGCTCATTTCTTATGTTTTTTTTTTCAAGAATGAATTTTAGGTAATAATATTTTGCCTTTAACAAAATTATCTATAGTATTTAATTCAATAAATATTATGTTCTACAAATATTTGAAAAAAATGTTTTACATTTCAACTAATTAAGAATATGGAATAACTCTAGAATATTGGATAAAAATTCACTCGCATTTGATTAATTAATATTATTCACAATCTTAATTATAGCTTATTAGTCAATGTTATATTCATAATTATTGAATATTTTCAAGTCAGTGAATTACGTACTTATTATTTCTTATTAGTGTTATTTTAGGTAATTATTACGATAAAGTATTTGAAGAATAAAAATAATCAAAAAATATTATATATATAATCATTTCATCATATAAATATTCATATGTTAAAATATTAAATGATATTAATTTGTGGTTTTGCTACACTTGTAACAATCTTTTTGCATTCATTTAATTAAAATTGTTTGTATTTTTAATTAGATTTTATTAATTACTTAAAATCATAGCATAATCTTAATCGTTGAATATTCTTAAGACTGTGAACATAATACTTCTTGTTTCTTTATCTATAAATGCGGTCACTGCAAAATTATTCCAATTTTCCTATTTTTTATCAACACCAATTTAGTATTCATTGAATACTTTCCAATTAAGTATTCAAAAATTGTCTTAGCCGATAGACATTTATTGTATATAATATGCATTTCCATAAACCCGTACCTAAAAATTGTGATTCATTTTATTTATCTATCTTTTATAAACCAGCACAGGAGCTTTAATTTAAAATCATATTAGAAAAATATTTCAGCAAAATGATAAATAATTCAGTGATCATAGCCACGGATAAAAAAAACACGGATAAAAAAGGCGATTGATATATAAATCAAATATTTATAACTTTAAATATATAACTAGGAGTAAAGCGCACAATGAAAAATGTCCTGTGCATTCAATAAATATATAAAGCAGAAACATATTTCAATAACAAAGCAAAAAATTTAGTACCAAAAAATATTGCTACTGTTTGAATAATTACTCATAATTTCACGAGTTTACAAATTCTATGAAAATAGTTACACAAGCTAATAAAATGAAAAACATTTTAAAATAATACAGGCATATGATGTTCAATATTCATAATAAAATTCAAAAACCTTCTCATTTTATTATATTAAATTGGAATAAATTAGCATGTCTTAACAGCCATAAGCTGTAGGATAAATTTTCAAAATGATATAATTATATTGTGTGCTTGAAATTAAGTAATCAAAATTATACTGTGTACTTGAACTTTGTATATGTTATTTTGCATAATATTATCTTAAGCAAGGATTACTGAATTATCAATAAAACTGTCTATATGGCGAAAAGTTCTGCGACCTATAATCTTCGCAATCTGTGCGCAGAGTCAAGAACAAATATGGGGCGATTTACGAAATTCCAAGCTCTCATTTACATTTCTGACTGCATGGCTGCGACATAAAGCTTACTGATGTAAGAAATAACATTCTATACATGTATATATGCATATATGCAAACTACATACAGATAAAATATTTTCGCACATTTATAGATTCAACTCACAAATAGTAAAAATTCAATCAATAAAACAAAATATAAACTATTTACATATAATGATATTGAATTAAAATTCAACACCACTGTAAATTTTTCAAAAATATCGATTGTTTAAGGCAGGGGTCGGCAACCTGATTGCCGTTAAGAGCGCAAAACTAAATCTGAAAATTACCGAGGGCGCATCGGTATGAAAAAAAAAGATTTTTCATAACTTGATTCTCTTAGTATAGTATAATATATACATTACGAACATTCAGTACATCGATAAAAGAAGAGTATTATCTAATACTACCTAATTATATACATATAATTTAGTGTGAAACTTGTGTGAAATATTTCATATTTGAAACAAAGACTCGCAATTGTATGTTGTTGCACAATATGAGAAAATTTTTAGCGCACATTTTCCTAAAGTAGGATACTTATTTCATCGACTCAATTCCAAAACATTTAATATTACTATGTGCTTTTAAAATAATATAATTTTGCAAGTTTATTATTTCTAACTCCACGTCTTCGATATTACTAATTTCGAAATACACTGAAACACTTTGCAGAAGATCATCTTCGACAACTTTATATAAAATAAAGGGTTTATGAAAAAAATCTAGAACGGGTTCTAGTGCTGCGAAATCTTGAAATCTTGAACAAAACTCTTCTGCAATTTGTCTATAACTTCTAAATATGATATGTGTAGTAAAATTTTTATATTTATTTTTAGACTTTCAACAATATGCCTTATATTTGGAAAATGTGAAATTGATTTGCGCTAAGGTTATCATACATTTACATTAACCGAAGGCGCATCTAAAGTTGATCGGGGGCGCTATGGCGCCCGCGGGGCCGCGTTGGCGACCTCTGGTTTAAGGTTAAAACATACTTTCACCCTTTCACAATAGAGGGAAAATTATTTTATATTTTGAGTTACAGGGGTGTTACGCTTTTAAAGTATTTTCTAATCTTAATAATGTCTTGAGAGCATTATTAAATCTTATACTTTGAGCATATGCATACATCTGTCATATTGAAATGAACTTAAAAAACTTATATTATTAATATCAAAATATTATTGTGGAGAAGAGATTCTTACACACGCTAAAAGTACATATAAACCTTTAAAATCTTAATTAAAATTTAATATTTCTAATTTAAAACTGACATTGCACGCAGTACATCACTGAATTGCATAATTGATATTATTACAGAATTACATACAGTGCAAAATTGCATAAATATTATACCTATTATTTGACAAAAATTTAAAAATATTTTTTTCATGTTAAGATTTTCTATGAAAATGCTATAAAAGTAATAAATATTTACTTTAGCCATTTTTAAAAACTGAACTTCAAACTTTCAGTTAAGTATTAATGTAAATTGTACAAGTTACATAATTTAATTTAATTTAATTATAAGACGCTATTGAGAAAACTGAAAAAAGACATAAGTTACATGACGTAAATTTAGTTTATATGATTTAGTATTAATTTGTTGATACCATTACCTTTCTAATTGTTTTAAGAAAGGTTTATATGTTCTTTAAGCGAATGTAAAAATGATTTCTTTCCTGCATAATAGTATTTTGATATTATTAACAGGGGCTTTTTAAGTTGATTTTAATATGATAGGTGTTTACATATGCTCATTGCATAAGATTGAATAATGCTTTCAAGAAATCAGATCAAAAGCTACTTTATACGAGTAACACCATTATAACTTGAGATATATAATATTTTTCCTTATATTGTAAAAGTGTGAAAGTATGCTTTAACCTTAAAAATCGATATTTTTGAAAAGTTCACAGTGGTGTTAAACTTCAGTCATTAAATTAAAAAGCTCATAATTTTAAATTTGTTTAGAAATTTTTATTTGTTTGATATGTTTGTAGGTGGTATTAAATGTATAAGTAGAACAGTACAAAATTTTATAATATATAAAATAAGTAGGTGGTCCTAGAGTATGGTAATGACAGATTTTGAGATAGAGCCCAAAGAAAGAAAAATCAAGTATGTTCGTTCAAACAAGTTTTCATTCTTGCATTAAGTCAGCAACCTACATTAATACGAGCTGTAGACTGCATTGTTTTTAAAGAATCGAAGGTAAGTTTTTTGATCGATTTCTTTCAACAACTGTTACTGGTATATAAATAGATTACTTTGTTATTTTGCTATATGTTGGTTATTAACAGTTAATTATTAGCTACTAGTTTATTTCATCAGGCATGTATATGTTGACATGTATTTCTTTTTTTTTGGCCAAGACTGAAGAGATAAAGAAAAAATTAACTAAGACAAAATACGACAGAGAAATGGAACGGAAAATTCAATATAAAAAAACTAAATATTTCATACAGACTTTTTGTTTATGTTATATTCATAAGCTTTGTTTAAATGGGAGTGGACTGTTGTGCCACTTGCCCTATTTTGTATGATTCAATTTTATGACTAATCTATCGTATTTAAGGGCGCATTTCAGTAATCCCACAAAGACAAATGTTTAAATCACAATTTAGTTTACTGTTCTCCCAGCTAACTGGTAATTTAATAAAATTATTGTTGATAAAAAAAGCGATACAATCA
This sequence comes from Ctenocephalides felis, assembly GCF_003426905.1. NCBI lineage: Eukaryota > Metazoa > Arthropoda > Insecta > Siphonaptera > Pulicidae > Ctenocephalides > Ctenocephalides felis. The sequence goes on from NW_020539705.1 coordinate 5,821, forward strand.
AACCTACTATTATTAATTATGTTTAAAATATTGTTCCAAACTTTAATATTACTGCAGCATATAATAACTATTAAAAAAATATGATGAAATGAAAGCGAAGAAATTTATACTGTGAACAGATACTTTTAATTAAAACAATAATTATGTTCTGTACAGTTAGGGCATGGATATTAGGGCATGGATAGTAAGGTGACCATACGTCCCAATTTGGCCGGGACAGCCCCGGATTTCCACCTTGTGTCCCGAATTTTTCTAAAAACAATATTTGTCCCGGATAGTCCCGGTTTTTCAAAAATTAATAGATAAATTAACAGAAATTATGAAAACAAACGACCAATATTTTTTTTTTTTTTAAGTTAATTCTAAAAAAAATTGGTTATAATTTTATACAAAACTCAAAAGTAAAAAGAAAACATATGGATCGAAAAATATATGATATAGTAAAATATAGATGAAAAGTATCAGTATAATCGAATAATAAAGTTGTTACTAAAAATCCGCAATTTTGATTTAAAAAATGATTCCAATAAAGAAAACTTTTTTTCATTATATCCTTAAATAGCATTTATTTCAAAGACCTCCCCATCTCCCATCCCGGAATAACGTAAATAAAAATTGTTATCCCGGTTTTGACTTAAAAAATTATGGTCACCGTAATATTAGTCATTACCATTGTGAAAATATACGTTGAAGTACGAGATACGACTGGTAAGTCAAAAAAAACACTATAAGGGTTGGACATTTGCCAACATTCAATGGTCAAAAATTTGATTTCCCATTAAAATATTTAAAAAAAAAAATTCAATGAATTTTTTTTCGGGTGTACTAATCTACTAATCCGTCGGATTAAATTTTGCTACATTAAGGATTTTCCAGAGTGTGGCAATAAAATGCAGGATAGTTTAATAATACCAACTGAATGAACTTTACAACTGCAGACTGAGTCGTTATCAGACGCTCGAGCTTTCCAGCAGACTCAAAAAAGAAAACTTGATCATAATGAATGGATAAAAAAACAAATACGAAAGCGTTTCAAAATGTAAATGATTGTCTGTGTATATTTTCATTTAGCTGCAAAGCAAATATCTAGACCATGCCACACTATCTGAATTATAAATGAGGATTTTCTGTTTCGAAGAAAAATCTTATGCTAAGAATAGTGTTACTTTGTTATAATCTGTATTTCTTGCTGTCGTAATAAATATTCAAACTGCTGTCCATTAATCATGAAGACATTGTGAGAAATATGTTCTTTTCAATATGCTCCTATTGTAATGATCATTTGAATAGAATATATGAAAACAAAATTTTATTTGAACATATTAATTCAAAGCTAGTGATGTGTATGGCATCGTGCCTTAAGGCAAATTGCTGGAACTTCCCGTACCGTAACGAAATGTTCGAGCAATATTATATGTTTTCAAATATATTATTATAAATAAATACTGTAACATTGTCTAATATTTATAATAATTATATAAACTGAATTGCAAAGTTGAAAATATTTGTTTAAAGTATATTAGAACTTAAGTCCGAATCACAATTGAAATCTGATTTATTTTCGATATACAAAAAAAATAAAAAATAAATATTTGAACAAAATGATTTTTTTCCAAAAGCAATTATTTTGTTAAAACAAGCATAAAGTTCTTTGAGTCATTCAATTTGGACGCTTAGTTCTCTCAAAAACTGCCATTTCTTGCACATTTAGCTATGTATGTACAAAACCGCTGGACCTGCCTTTGTCAAGAACTAATCAGCACATCTCCCTATCGTTAGGAATCGAACGTTTTTTGAACCATTCAAATCGGTTGATCAGTGCGCCCGAAAACGTGGACGAAAAATTGTATCCATACATACATACACACACACATTCATTTTTTTTTAGGTATGCCAAGATGTTCAGAAACCTTCAAAACGTAAAGAAATGTAAAAAAATTTAATTTCGATTTTTGGGCGATTACAATAACTTACCCTACGGGAAGTTGATAATTCATTTAGAATAGTATATACTATATTTACATAAGATATCTTATTATTGATCTGGTAGCATTATTGCACCTTGTAGGAGAATTATATAATTTGCAGCCTCAAAAAAAATTGAATAAGTTTTAATACATATTGGCTAATTTGTTTTCTAAAATTATTATCAATTTTCGGAAATTTGTTAGTCTAGTCGTAAAATCACAGAATAAATATCAAACCTAGACTAGGCTGATATACTGGAGTAGTTTTCGACCTTAAAAAATAATTGCATGAAACCAACGGGCTATGCGCATTTATCAATATGATACCAATGTTTGTTGAACCATTCAAATCGGATTGTTTGTTCCTGCCAAATCTGGCATATCCCATCATTATATACACAAATATATATGTGTGTGTGTGTGTATATATATATAGCTTAAATTCTTTGAATAAATAATTTGAACTTTGCTATTTAGTGTGTTTAATCCATATAAATATAAAGCTCTTATATTTTTTCTATAAAATAAGAATAATTCAAGTGACAATATTTATAATTATTTATTTGAAAACATTTAAGATTCCTCGAACATTTCATTGCGGTACTGAAAGTTCCAGCAATTTGCATTAAGGCACAATACCATGTATCACTAGTTTAATTATTTTTCTCAATTTAACTAACACAAAAGCTTTTTAATGAAGAATATGGATGCAATGTGTGCGCTCTCTAGACTAATTAACCTCTTATTAGAATAAGTTTGGATTTTTTGTGCGTTCTGCAGTCCAACTAATATGTTATCGAAATAGATTTAGTTTTTTCCTGCCTATTTTCAGTTAGCAAAAGTTAAAAGCTCTCAAATTGGTAAGTTATAAGCTTTAGAATTGATATTTAATAACATAATTTTCTAACATAATATTAATTTTCTTAAACAAAAATTTGTTTTAAATTTTCAATACTCTTTTACTTCAGTACCGTAGTTTTGATTAAGATAGAATGCATCACCTGAATAATTGAATTATGACTTACTAATTCAATTCCAAGTAAAAACTATTTCCTTCTCTAATAAAGTCACTAACAAAATTGGATCTTACACAAAATTCAGTAACTTTTCGTATCTATTCTACAACAAACTGAAAACTTATAACAAAGGGTAGGCTGTTATCAAACAAAACTTTCGTTTCGCTAAATCAGCAGAAACGTAATAGTTGGAAGATAGTGGCCGTCAGGAAATAGGAACAAGTTGAAAATAGGTATCTCTTTGATGGTTGGCAAGTTGCACAAACTTTACTATAGCCAAAACTAATTATTAGAGGCAATAAATCATTGCGGTTGAAAGTTGTTAATAGTATAATAGAAAATAAGGTTGAAGTTAAATTTTAATGAATAAGATGAAATATAAAGTGTTTCAACCTTTAATTTGTTTCAATAATACTATGCCTTTATTTTCTTATATGTTGCATTATTATCTTTCCAGAGAAAAAGTTGCTGACACCGGCAGTTTCTTTCTAAAACATTTAGCTTTAAAAAAATAAAATATTTTAATAAAAAAAATATGATGATAGAGATCATGATCATACTAAACATACTAAAATTGCACGGCCTAAATATGAGTGGTTTAATTCTAAAAAAATCATCAAAGTTAGAAAAAATATAACAGCCAACATTTAAATTTCGACAACATTTTATCAAAAACAGCAAAAATCTTACAAATTTAAAAGCCATTGGATTAAATTCTAAGGAATTCATGATTAGGTATTGCGAGACCACCGGCCAAGCCATTTCCTTGAAATTAGCAAAAAAGTAATTTTTAACTTCCCGTAGGGTAAGTTATAGTAATGGGCCGAAATTCGAAAATGAAAATTTTTGCATATCTTCACGTTTCAGAGGTTTCTGAGCATTTTGGCATACCTCAAAAAAAATTGATGTGTGTGCATGTGTGAGTGTGTATGAGTGAGTGTGTATGTGTGTATATGTGTGGGGACAATTTTTCGGGCGTATGAATGGACCGATTTGAAAAATTCAAAAAGTGATTCATTCCTATTGCTTGTGAGATGTGCTGATTAGATTTTAAAGAAAACAGGTTCAGCGACAACCTTCGGAGATATGAAACAAGAAGTGCTAAAGATCAGTTTTTGAACGGATTTGAATGATCTAAAAAGCGTTCGATTCGTAATGATGGGAAGAAGTGGTGATTAGATTTTTGCAAAGGTAGGTTCAGCTGTTTCGGAGATATAGAGCTTAATGTGCAAAAAATGACGGTTTGGAGAAAACTAAGCACTCGATTTGAAATTTATCACTTTTTTTTAATTTAATTTTTGTTTTGAATATCGAGAATAATTCGGATTTTAATTATAATTGTAGCTTAAGTTCTGAACAACACTTATATACTTCAAATAAATGATTTTAACTTTGCAATTCAGTTTATATGAGAAACTTAGAAACTTGGGAATATTTGACAATGTTCTTCATTTTAAATCCGATTGATTAAGTTTAGTTTAATTACTTTTTATAAAATAAGAATATTGAAAGTTACATTATTTATAATAATCTATTTGAAGACATTTAATATTCCTTGAATATTTTATTAAGATACGGGAAGTTCCGACAATTTGCCTTAGGGCATGTTGCCACACACCACTATTCTTGTGGTACAAAATACATATATCTAGTTGCATAAACTGCAAAGGGTCTGATCGTGTTACCATGCAGAATTGGCTCCGCCTTGAAAAATGGACCACTTTCACATATTTTCAACGATATCTCGGCCAAATGATGTGCTACGGATTTGAAATTTGGTATTTCGAATGTTCTCGAAAATACCTATAAAATGGCATCAAAATGATTTAAATACAAAATTTGGGTGGGGCCAATTCTGTATGGAAACACGATCAGAACCTTTATATACATTTATATAATGCAAATATTTTGCAAATGCCAGCCTCACTAGGTAAAATAAATAAATGCAATATGAAAAGTCTATTCCCAAGTATAGTGATTTTATATTTTAGAAATATTTAAAATGTAACAAATTAAATACAATACTAAATGCAGTGAATTAATTTTACCAACCGATAATGTAAATTACAAGGAAATATAATCTACAAGTTTTAATGAGTTTTTCAGTGGTACAGTTTGTGTATCGGCTCCATAATTTTGAAGTTATTGTTTCAGTTTTCAATTCGATCATCGTCGAAGGAGATTATAAAACAGATAAAATATCCAATTAATCATCAATCATAATAATTTAAGAAAACTTGTATTATTTTCTTCTCCTATTACTTCAATAAAAAAAAACTAGATGAAAGGCAATATTGTATGAAAGTAGGAAATGATGGTACTAAAAAATAGACAATCAAGTAGAACATATAAAAAATAAGCTTATGCTACAGTACTAGTAACTTTAGTCTATTTTAAAGACTAGTTCGATAATAACATAACAATTACTTTTAATAATAAGTGTTTAAACAGAATCCATGTAGTTAATTAATATAATAATGCAAGTAAATTAATTAGATCAAGTTGAATGGTATTAAAATATTTGTTTTTAACAGCATATGTTAGTGTTATATCTAATATTAGTTTTAATTTATACATACTATCATATTATTGTATAATTTATCATGAACTAAATAATTAAATTTATTAAATATAAATAAATTACTATTACTATACCACGTCATGAAGCTGATTTAGTGTACTATATCGAATGTTAGTAGTAGTACCATCATAATCTTCGTAGATTTTTTTTATGATTCTTACTTGTTAGTGTTTTTAAAGCAATATATCTAACAAATTTTCAACAGTGTAATAATGTGCGTAACTTACATAAATTTAGCTTGATAAAAATATCGGAAAAAGATTTTCTAGACATATGATATTTTCATTCAGTCCCATGAAAAGGTGGCGCGTGCATTGGAATGAAAGACGAGTATGATTACTACGAGCGCACAATCGCATTGAATCAAAACTTTATTCCATATGAATCGTCTGGGATTTATTCAATATGTAGGAGATTTTAATAATTTATTTCAAGATCTTTTTGTATAATGCAATTTCTTTTAAAACAAATTCCACCCGCTTTATATAGAGTTGTTTTAAACTCGCGGAAAACTTATCTTATAAATGGATATTGTTCCTCGAGGATATGGTTTTCTCGACAGGTTTCAAATTTATAAAGTTCAAACAATCTGTATATTTGCTTGACTTATTTATTTAGATTGAACTTTATTTCATTTTAATTATTAGTTATTAGTAGATTTTTTTTATTATAACAATTTTTTGTCAATCGAAACCGAAAAAATACAACAAATTGAATGTATAATAAAACAAGAAAAACAACAGAATAAATTGAACGTGTGAAATGATAAGCAATTTAATAGTTAATGAGATTAAAATTTAAATATTATCAATAATATAAATAAAGAAACAAACTCTGAAAATGGATTATGTAAATAAATGAAAAAGTCAGATAGTCTTTCATTATTATAGCTGTTCTAGATATTCTTAATTGTGATTGAAAAGATTAATCTAATGAACAGTAGGAATATGAAGATCTTATTTTCAAATATCATTATACAAGAAAATATTTTTGAGTGTCGTTTAAAAATTCTGGTATTGAAGATTTTCGACATTCTAACATTTTAATATAATGAACTATATTGAATACATGCATGATATATATATATATATATATATATATATATATATATTATATATATATATATATACATATTTATAACTAGCTGACCTGGCAAACATTGTTTTGCTAAGTAAGGTATATTCTAAACAATTTCTAGAGAATCAAAAATATTAATACTTTTTGTGTAGAAAGATGTGTTGTTTCAAAGCTATATACAATGAGGTATTATAGAAACAATAATTAGTTTGTCTCTATTTTGTCAATACAATCAAACTGGAAGTTTATATACTTTCTATAGAAACTTTAGACTTTTCGACTTATTGATTACGTTTCAAGTTTTTCAGTTTTTTTTTGGATTTGGGATTTTGTGTATAATAGTAAATAATACTGATGAGCTTATACAAAATTTTCAAATTTCTGCGAGGAGAGATAGAAAATGAAGTAAGTATTTCTTCTTTGACCTGGTTTTTGAACAGTTTCAAGTAACATTCGATGAATTAAAGTAAATTTAAAAAAGAGTATATATATAGAGTAGGGCGGGGCACAAAGGTCCAATTTGGCCTTGAGCAAATATAAACTATATTGTGAAAACTATAACAATTATATCACAACAAATAAACAAATTTCAAACGAAAAATTATCTGACTACGTTTAGTAAAACTGCCTTCTACTTTATCATTGTAGAAATGTGTTTTTCATGTCATTCGAAAATTTGTTATCTAGACCTTTTTACCCTATAGGCGGGGTAACTTGAAACGGCCAGGTGGCAAACAGGTTTGAAATCTTATTTTAATTTTAAAGGAATTTACAAATTCATTACATTTTTGACTAATTACATTTTTAACTAATACTAAAAATCTAACAACGGAAGAAAATACTTTTATAATGTATTTTCAAAGATTACCGTTTATCTCCTGATAGCAAAGTCTTCAAGTCAAAGTTTTAGCTGGTTATACATCTTTTTCCTCCTACTTTTAAATATTGTTGTTAAACAATACTTAACTTTACTGGCTTTTGACACATCGGTTTGGACTTTTTTAACACCGGACCTTCATATATTACTATCTATTCTTCGATAAATTCTGGGAAATTATAACTGGAAAAATGTTATTCGACAAAATGCCCCTTTGATCGATACCAAATTTAGGTTTTGAATTAAAATAACATGATTAAAAAATAATATAACCTAAAAAATGTTTTATAAATACCAATGAGTATATAATTATACAAATGAGTTCTTTCAGAGCACCGTGTTTGAGAAAAATATGCCAAAAAGTGCATTTTCATATTAACATTTTAAAGAAGTTAATATTTTAAGTTTCTAGTAGTACTTCCGGCCTGTTTAATAACGTTTTTGTGTAACAAAAACCTACAAACAAAACTACTATTATTATTATTTTTTTGACGGTAGATACTATAGTCTTCTAGATCATACTAAAATATTACAGCCCTACGACAATTAGTTTAACTTTGAAAATTCGTCAAAGTTTTCAAAAATTGGTATCGTTTTTTTGGCATTTGTCAAAATTAGACCTTTCATCGACGTTTTCTCAAAAACGCCTGAACCGATTTCAGAAATTTAAAAGCCATTTGATGTATTTAGATGAGGACTATCGTTTGTCAGTTTTGTGCGACGATCTGCCAAGCCGTTTCTTTGTAATTTTAAAAAAAAGTGTTAAACTTTTCGTCCACATTTAAGCTCATCCTACCGAACCGATTTTAAAAAATCAAAAACTGTTCAAAAGATATTAGTTGGGAATGGTACTGATTAATTTTAGGTGAGAATCTACCGAGCCGTTTTCTTGTAATTAACTGTTGAAAAAAAGTGTTAAACTTTTTGTCCACATGTAAGCTCATCCTACCGAACCGATTTTAAAAAATCAAAAACTGTTCGAAAGATATTAGTTGGGAATGGTACTGATTAATTTTAGGTGAAAATCTACCAAGCCGTTTTCTTGTAATGAACTGTTGAAAAAAAAATTTAAGCCGATTTTCATGGAACTTTTTTTGGCGATATACATCATGGTCTTATAGAACTTACTGTAATATTACGGTCTTACGACAAGTAGTTTAATTTTAAAAATTCGTCAAACTTTGCTAAAATTATTATCGTTTTTTTTTAAGTAGGATTGATGAAGTATATTATTTACACATTTTTTTGATTAAGTCGATTATTTACACATTTCGAGAAGTTCATGTAACTTGCCTCAAGGCTAAATACCAAACCAACTAGTTAAATAATATTCACGTAAAACATTGTATTAAACGTAATTGAACAATATCTGTTAAAAACGTTTGATATTTCACGTATCAGCCACCGTCCATCGTTTTACTCAAATTACGCTTCTACAAAAAATTTTAAATAAAAAATTTAAAGTTTCTACGCGATTTTGAAATAATATCTCACCTTTCTGACAACCTACTGATTAGCACGAATTTTTCAAGATTAAGACTGGCCAAATCGGTTTAGCCGTTTTCGAGTTTCACCGAATCATTTGATCGAGAGCTCCATTTTTATATATAAGGTAAATATATATCGGTTTGCATTGGGGAAACGTGCTGATTATTTTTTGACAAAAGCAAGTCCAGCCGCTTAGTAGATACATCCCTCATCAATAGGAATAGAATGTTTTTTCGAAATCGATTGCTTCGTGCTTCTAAAACGTAGACAAAAAATTGTATTCACACATACATAAACACATGCATTTTTTTCTAAGGTATGCAAAAACGTTCAGAAACCTTTGAAACTTAGAGATATGCAAACATTTTCGATTTTTGGACGATTACTATAACTTACCCTACGAGAAGTTATTAGGCTTATAATCATAAGAATCATAAGAATTGTATTTCTTATTATACTATTCTTTTGCCGTGTCAAAATTCCTCACGTAAATAATTCCAACGACGCCTTTGCACGGCGAGAAAACAAGCATCACACATGTGTACGTGCATTAACTTTCACCCCCATGGTAACGTGATCGAAAATTGGAATTGGAATCCGCACAATAGTTTGATTTTCGCTTCTGTTCGAGTTTTTTGCTGAGCGGTGCGAAATTATGAATCTATGACACTCCGGCTAGGCGAGCAACTTTTAAATCGATTAAAGAGGTGATGAACGGGAACGATCGGGATGAAAGTGGGAGGCGGGAGACAGGTAGGCGGTAGGTGGTAGACGGTGCGGCCGATTAGATTATATCTACCGATATGCGAATGAACCAGATAGGAGATGATGTAGGATGTGGTAGGATGTTTGATATATGATGCCATTATGAACAGGCACTCAGGACTAGATTGAGTGAGATGATACCGTAACTCTATTGGAAATTATTACATTGCTATAATTATGTACTTTCTCAAAATCTTAAATGTAAGCCGTCATATGATATATATTTCGTGGTAACTGTTAAGAAAGTTGAAATATATAAACAAATCTATTAGATAGAGTAGGTCGAAGCACAAAGGTTCAACTTGACTTCAATTAATTACACTGTCTAATGTGGATCATATGTGTTGTGATGTAGTTCATTAGGTTTATCCTCTAAAGTTGTGTTTTGTTGGTAGTTTAGACCTAATGAACTACATAACAACACATTGCATATATCAAATATACAACTATCATACTATATTTGGTAAAATTCCCAGTTAATTTCTAAATATAGAAATGTGTTTTTAGTATTTTGTAAAATTTGTCATACTTCCCTTTTTACCCCATAAGCATAGTGAAAAATTACTTCCAGGGGGCAAAAGTTTCAATGTCTTATTTTTAATTTTGAAGAGATTTTACGAAATAATAGCTACAATATACAGCCAATGCAAAATATAATTTTCATGGGCACATTTTTTTGCAATGATAATACTGAATCCAATTTTGATCTGGTATTTCGTCTAAATATTCGTCACCAAAGATGGAATAACTATTAATTTAATTTATTTCTTATAAAATAGCTTTTTTTAATCAAATTTATTTCAGTTGGTTGTTTTTACCTCACCCTCGTATAAGTTTCTATATAAGATTATATATAAAACTTACAAATCCACCGTAAATATTTCTTTAAAAATTTAAATAACGGTAAGTACTTAAAATTACATTAAGGTTTCGTAAACTAAATAACAATCAAAAAACTTACATAAAAAAACTTTTGTTATAGAATTTTTATCATGGCCATTTATCTCCTGATAGCAACTTTGCCTGATTGATTACTGATTATTGAGAAATACCAAAGTTTACTACTTTTAGATATTGGTGATGGACCTTTAGGCCCCGTTCTACGCTATAATAATATATAACATAATATATAATAGCAATTTTGTTAACCAAAACTAACATGAAAAAATTGAGAACAGTAGTGATGAAAAAGGCATTTTGCCTTAAGGCAAGTTGCATAATCTTTACGATGCGTGGAAATGACCGACTTAATCAATAACAACTTGAAATAAAGATTCACATATTTCGATGAAATTTTCAATTGAATACTCCGAAATAAAGTTATCGCTTTCACTAAAATCAATCCTATGTGGTTTCAATTGATATCTTTCCAGTTTCAATGAAACGTTAAAGTTAAAAATAAGTTTCAAAGTGAAAATGAACATTCTGTATTACTATATTCAAATAAAATATATGATCAATTTAGTTGCCGTCTGAAAAGCAAGATAAAGGAAGAAATTCGAGCAGAACAGCTTGTAGAACCATTAAATAAAAAAAACTTCAGTAATTGATTTTACAATTTAAATTGAAATTCATTATCATTAATCAAATTCTTTGGAAGAAATAGAAAACTTTGCAGAAATGTTTTCTTTGAAAATTTAGGATGACTTAAAACATATTCAGCTTTAAAAAGATTTCTGCCATTAATTTACGATAATAATATTTCAAATTATCATTAGAATTGGTCCTCATATAATAAATTTACGAGGTTTTACGTGCATAATGCATGGTGTAAGTATAAGGGAAATAGATGTCGAATTCTTGTTCTAGATAACTAAATTCAAGAATTGTAGTATTAATGTCATCTAAAACGCAATATCTCAATTTTGAGTATTCTGCTAGATATGCATTTATTGCAGTTATTGAATAGAAGGCGAGAGATTAACTTCAGGTATCAATGCATCAAATTTCAAAGCTATGCAATGCAGCAGCATTGACACATAATGCTAAGTCAACCGATTTGTCCAACTAGTATATATATATATATATATATATATATATATATATATAATGGATTCTTCTAGATTATTCTATAGGATATTAGCTTAGTAGTGTCTAGTAGTTCATCAAACGTTTGATTGCATGATCACTAAGGAGGCTTTATTACAAAAATTGAGAAATATAAAATGCTCCAAAACTCTTATAGAAATAATTATAGAAAGTTGATAAAAATTCAAATATTTAAATGTTAAAATAATAATACTGCGAGACAAGAAAATAGGAAAAAAAACTTGTGATGCATGGCATCGTGAAGTAATTTAAAATTTTGAAAAGATAAAATTAAGCTTTTTCGAAAAACTCGATTGTTTTTAACATTTCAAATAATTTTAAATACTATAACTTACCATATGGGAAGTTAAATATATAATTTAATTCACTTGATAAATGTGAATTAGCCATTTGTACTAAAGTTTGTCGGTTAGAGAAAATATTCGGGGTTTTGCTTAATTATTTTTAAACCTAAAATTGACATTACCGAGTATGTATCAATGTACATGTATTATTTTATATTTTTTTTGAATTTATTAAGTTTTTAAAAATGTTTTATATTCATTTATTCGCACTCTTTCATCCGCAAACTTATTTACATCCTTATATATTAAAATGATGCATGAATAACAAACAATTATTCTCAAAATTATTTAATTCCGATCAACTATTATTTCTTTGTTCTAGTAATTAAAATAAATTTGTTTATTATCCATAAATTGAACAACAAATGAATTCATCCAAAAATTGCTTCAAATCACACTAAATCACACAATATTTTTTTGTTATTAGATAATATTCGAAGAAAATTTGATTTTCCATTTAAAATTCGAAAACCTGTTAAAACTGGGTTTTTAAATTGTGGGTTTTTGTTCAAACCCCACTGTGTACTGTGTGTTCAATTTGTTCTAAATGTATTTATATGAAAACTTTGCAATTCATTCAAGATGTGTATAACTACGTTTACAGGCAATTACATTACGCGTTACTTACAGTTAGCTGTTAGGTTGTTAGTAAATTTAATGAACATTGTAATTTGATGAAATATATTTTCGGGCATTTCATCCAGTTTCAGATATGAAACGTGGTTAATGTTTATAATGCTTAGGTGAATTAAAGTCAATACTAATAAATTGACAGGTATTTTCAAAATAATGTATAAATCTGATAAAATGTAATTGAAAATATAATCTGATCTCTCGAATCTTGTTAGAATGCAATCTCTATCGTTGTTCTTCGCTCGACCGGCGGAGTGAACAATTCTGCAATCAGTGACGCATTGCGGACAAACGACATTGCGGTGATACTAACACGAACTATTCTTAAATGCTCTAGAATATGAATAAAATTCCTATTAATGTGAATATTTATTCATTAATTTTATTTTTATAGTGATGCATGGCATCTTGCCTTAAGGCAAAATGCAAATTAAATGTTTTTTGAATTATTCAAATCGAATGATTCGTGCTCTCGGAATCGTGGACAAAAAATTGTATCCAACCATACACATATACATACTACGTACACACACATCGATTTTATCTAAGGTTTGCCAAAATGTTCAGAAGGTCTTGATATTGAAGATATGCAAAAAAATTCATTTTGATTTTTATGATTACTATAACTTACCCTACAAGAAGTTAATATTCGCAATTCATTTTTCAATTGATTAGTCCCTTTATATATAACTGTATGCTTGTGTGTGAATTACGTATGTATGTGTTATCTTCTATTAGTTTTGAAATTTGATATCAATTTTGTTGGATACGCGTACATTAAAATTACATTGCTGCAATATAATCGCTATGTTTAATTATAAAAAGGAATGAATTGAAATAATATATATCTAAAGTTTAAAAAAAAATTCATGTATATAAAAATACTAGCAAACCCGACAAACTCCGTTTCGCCACCAGATGGTTTAGTGAGAAAGATGATAAATTGTTTGTTTGTATTATATTTGAAAAGGAAAAATTTGATTTTATTGCACAACAGTAATGAATTTATTTAGATTACAAAAATGAAGTGTTTTTAGTTGAACTTCTCTGAGTAAATGAAAGTGAATCCGCAAATTATCCGTTTCATGGAAGTGATCTTTTGTAAACCACATTTTTTTGTTTTTTGGTCTGACGTTAACACAAACAAAGCGGATGGTTTTTCAACTCGTGAACAGGCAACGTATAACTGCCCATGTGAAAAACAATGATTTTCTAAATAATCTATTTGAAATTTTAGAACAATTGTTGATTATTTTCATTTCTCGAATTTTTAATTACGGTGCGTGAAGTTCCAGCAATTTTCATTAAGGCACGATGCCATGCACCACTAATTTTTAGCTATAAACCTTGCGGAGCTCAAAACCTTTCCAACGAATGCAAAATTGTCAAAATCGGTTCGTGCGTTCTGGAGTTATTTCGTCAGGAAGGAAAACCCGACTTATTTTTATATATATAGAAGAAGAAGATATATTAGAGAAGAGGAAAAATCAATTGTACATTATAAAAATGCAATTTATTTACATGTTAGGCATAATAAAATAACATGTGATACTGTTTAATGATACAAAATGTCCAAAAATTCTTCATCTTTAATATGTTG
>NW_020539706.1:0-29843 GCF_003426905.1 Ctenocephalides felis
TTTGTTTTATATCAAGACTTTCTTTCGCATTGAAATAATATGACTAAACATATAATAGTTTCACTTCCAATAATACTTGTTGGTTCTTTATCTGGAGGCAATAAATCGCTATTTGATATCATGATATTATGAGTCGTTATTAGTATTAACCCTCTTTGAGATCTATTGTTGATAAATTAAGATAATTATATCTATAAGTTCTTTTCATAACTTCTGTAATATAATTTAACAACGTTTTTACTTTAATTCAATAGTCCAATATATTTTTTCATCAATGTAATAGTTTTTCATCATTATATTTATTTCATTTATAACACTACTATCATCATAATCTTATTTTTCTCCTATCATTTCCCAATTTGTTTTGTTGGCATGCAGCAATTTCAATTCCTATCCAAACCATATACATTTGAACAAATTTTATATATTCAAAGACGACACATATTTAATATAAAAAACACACAATTTAAAAAAAACTACCGACACTTTACATCAACAACACAATACTTAAATTGAATAGTTTTTTGTTCAACTAGAAACTCAAATAAAATTATGTATGTTCAAATAGTAGCACATACAACTGAACTATTTAATATCCGAGAGTATCCGTAAGTGTAAGCTCAAACAGTGGCACATGTAAGTATATTTATGAATTAATAAAAAAAACAATCGCTAACCATTTTCTCGATTTTCTAGAATAGGAGTTGTACTTTATGTGATGGATTGCCATGCACAAACACAAGATATGGATGGATTGCCAAAGGAAAACACAAGATACAATACTATTTATAATTTACTAGATAGTTACCATTTTTCAGGTTATGTTTTTCGTACATTTTCTTATTTTATTTTATTTCATAAACCATAATAATTTATATGCAGGTACCTAACTACTACGTCACTAAGAATAATTCCAAAAAGCCTTTTAAGAATAATGCATTACGGGACCTGATTTTCAATTGACAAACTAAACTTGCTTCGGTTAGGTTAGGGGCACTGCCCCATTTTATCCATTTAAGAAAATAGTGACTTCTAGTTCAAATTAACAGTTTAAATAGTCATATGTAATGATTAATTGAGTATTACATATATACATATATAATTTTTATAGATGATTATGGAAAAGCTAGAAAGCGGCAAAAGGAAGCTGTAATTCACTCAAACGTCAGTTCTGAGTACAAAACAACGCAGCAGAGGAGAGATAGGGCAAAGGTATTACACTCATCTTCAGATGAGTGTGATGATATTTGTACTTTATCAGCACCACCACCTGTTCCTCGTTTTGTTTCGCAAGCAAACTGCAGCGGAACAGAAACTAACAATGGTAATTTCGTTTTTTGTATACTGCGTGGTATTTGAAATATATTTCTTATGATGCTGACATTTCTACCCTGATAGCTTATTTACGAGTACTGCCGGCGTCTCCATTTGTTTCGAAAGCAGGCCGAAGCAAAAAGGGTCAAGATTTTAACAATGGTAATTAAAGCTTTTTGTATACTGCATGGTATTTGAAATGTTAAGTTATAAGTGCAATTTTTTTTTAATTCTGACATTTTTACCCTGCTAGCTTATTTGCCACCAGTGCCATCTTTTACAAAAGCAGGCAGCAGCAGTCAAATTGGAAGGAACGAAGATAATTGTACGTAAAGCTTTTTGAATACTGCACGGTATTTGAAATATTGTGTTACTAGTACAATATATATTTTATAATGCTGGCATTTCTACCCTGCTAGATTCAATTGGCAAAGAAATTTTTGTCAGGGAGATAACTAAGATGCGATTAACCATGGAGGGCATTGTGGAGCACATGAAGGAAATGATGTTGAGAATGGATTTGTACTAGTCTCCTAAGGCTGTCATGAATAGTGACATAGGCCAGATCAAAGAAGTTTTAAAAATGTTTCCACTATGTTCAATGGACGAACTTCAACATGTGTAGGATAGTCTAAGAAACAAGGATGTGAAAACACAACTGGTAATCACAAGTTCACGTAAATTTATTTTTATTAGTTAGCTTTATTATAAACTAACTTTATTTTTAGATTTTGTATTTGGCTAGGACAGGTGGAAAAAATGCTAAATCTGTCACAGTACAGTTGTTGAATTTAATATTTGATGATGGCTTGGCTAGACGGTTTAGCTGGGCAGGTGGTAAAGGAAAACACAAGTATTGCGAGCTTGCGCTGTGCGAAGTCATCGCTGGTAATTTATAATTCTTATGTTTATGATATCTAGTAAATTATGAATAAAACTTACATATAAATAATTTCAGAAACTGTTCTAAAAAACTTACCCAATGAGACTAAGTTTGCCATTTTAGAGGCTACAAAAAGCTGGCTGAGGCATGCCAGTGAACGGTATACAAGGTATTTTTGTGAGATGTGTATTATTAATTTTAGTCGCCGACCTCGGAAGAGTAAACAAGTATCTTATATATATTTTTCACATTTATTATTCTCAATTTCTTTTCAATTTTAATTTTAAAATAAGTTACTCTATTACCTCATAAGAAATATAATATACCTGGTGCATTTAATTCCATTGTGTTGTGAAGTGTGAACTCAGTCGAACGGACGATTTCTACTACCTGCCGATACAAGTTTTTACGTGCGCCCTTTATAGTTAAGATAAGATGGTCAATACCAGAAGTCAAATGGTGAATAATATTTCAATAGATAAAACTCTTTTTGATGATCCATTTAATTTGGACAGCACCGTTATCAGCGCCGAGTGTTTGTGTTTATGTGAATGTAAAAATTCACTGAAAGCAGCGCTTGGCGAGAAAGAAAAAATTATTGCCAGGTTAACGAAAGAGTTGGCAATAGCCAACTCCAAGTTGAATGGTGAGAATTCAAATGTGCAGTCTAGATTAAAAGCATCGCCCCCAGCAGTTATTAGTACAGGTCAACCGACCAAAGCGTCCTCCACACTTACTTCTTCCTCCTCTCCAGGCCACTCCTAAACTACTGATTTTGTCTGACAGCCACGGCAGATCTTGGTCCGAGTTCTTAAGAGGTTTGTTAGGTACCAAATTCAGTGTGCTTGGATTGGTCAAACCCGGTGCTGGGTTCTCTAGCGTGGTTGCTGGTATCTCTGGTCTAGTTCCGAATTTTGGCGCTCGTGATCATGTTGTTATATTGGCTGGAACGAATGGCACTAAATCTAATTATGCTATTCGGGATGCATTAGAGATAGCCCGTCATTCATGTAGCAAGACAAATCTTTGTATTGTTACAATTCCCTATCGATATGACGACTAGGCTCTGAATTCCAGAATTTTAAACGCCAATCGTTGCATTTTCCGTGACTTTGGTCGTGGTAAATTCAATGATGTTAGGATCTTCGATATCAATAGGTACGTTAATAGAACTGACTAAACCAGGCACGGCCTTCATTTTATTTCCAGTGCCAAACAGAATCTTTGTCGAATTCTCGCAAGAGATATGCTGCCTCTGATAAATTCCGGTAACTCCAAATCCTTTCGCTTTCGCTGATGACGTTAATTCCTTTATTCTCTTTCAGAACATACAAAATTTACCTAACAAATTAAATAAACTTGATATAGTTCTGACTAAATATAAGCCAAATTTTTTATGCTTGACTGAACATTGGTTAACCGACTCTAAACTTTTATTAATCAAATTAAATGGTTATGATTTATGCTCCTTCTTTGCCCGGAATGTCTTCAAACACGGCGGTGTTTGTATCTTTGCTTCAACAAAATTGAAATGTAAAAGTATCAAAACTAATATTTTGCCTATAGAAAAAGTCTTTGAATTTTGTGCCATCGAAACCCATTTTTCTCATAGCACGTTTTGTGTTGTTTGTGTAGACAGATCTCCTGACCAAGACGTTAAGAAGTTTATAAGTTTAGTATATAATCTGTTAGATGAACTTTTTATTAAATATAATTCAATAATTGTTTGCGGTGACTTCAAAATCCATTTGAACAAAAAAGACCGGACAAGTGATAGTTTCGAATTTAGCATGGAATCATTCGGATTATTTCCTACTATTAAAGGCCCTACGAGAATAACTAACTCCTCCTCATATTGTATTGATAATTTTTTCACAAAAATATCTACGGTAAATTTTTGTGTAATTAATACCTACGGTAAATTCTACTTCCCATGCGTATCGGTATAAAAGAAAATTTAA
The DNA here is from genome assembly GCF_003426905.1 of Ctenocephalides felis. NCBI lineage: Eukaryota > Metazoa > Arthropoda > Insecta > Siphonaptera > Pulicidae > Ctenocephalides > Ctenocephalides felis. The sequence continues at coordinate 4,159 of NW_020539706.1, forward strand.
TATATAAAATAAATTATTTTTCAAGGAACTACTAGAAAAAGAGAGTTGGAATAAGTTGGATAAATCCAATGATCTTACATTTGATACATTTATAAATTCTTTCTTACATAATTTCAACACTGATTTTCCTATATCAAAACATAAAATGAACATTAATAAAACTCAAACGTGGTACTCTCAAGGCCTATGTATTCCATATAATAAATTATTGCGTTTAGAAAGAGAATTCAAGCATAATAGTAATTTTGGTTTTATAATTTATTTTTTGAAATATAGAGAAATTTTCAACGATTTATGTGAACTAGCAAAAATTAAGTACAATGATAATATTATTTTCACTTCTCATATTAAACAAAAAGCGATGTGGTCACTCATAAAATCGGAAGTTAACTTCAAAGCAAATTCTACCAATATTGAATGCTTTGATATTAATAATAGAAAAATTTATGATTAGCTATCAATTGCCAACGCATTTAATATTTTTTTCGTGAATGAAGCTTTTAATTTGACTTCAAATATAACTATTGATCCGGTCATTTCAAATGCAATCTTTTCTAAAATAAAAACTAATTCAAATTCCTTTTATCTATATCCTATATCCTCCAAGGAATTGTCGCATGCAGTTTTTTCACTTAATAATTCTTATTCCTCAGGACCATATGAAATTTCATCTGTCATTTTAAAAACAATTTTTTCCATTATTTATTGCTAAACTTTTGTCTGTAATTATGTATTTTTTATATTGTTTTAAATTGTAACCCTGAAATATTTATTTGTAGCACTGAAGATGGGTCAAATTAAGGCCCGAAACGTACGTTTCTCTGAATAAAAACATTTTCTTTCATGAAAACTTTTTAATTACTGGATGGATGCCCAAGAACAATTTTATTTCTTATAAATATATTTATAAGAGAGTTAATCAACATATTTATAATTCAAAAAATCCAAACCAATTCAAAACGATGTTTTCAGATCATATGCTCAATCTCAATCACACTTTTAACACTTCACATCCTGTTATTCTTTATATCGAAAAAAATAGTGACCTTAGAAAATTTGCTGAATCCTTTTTATATCATTAAATTCCTCCTCTTGTGTTAACAAACGCAATTCATCCCACCTTTTACATGATAGTTACCAGATAGTTATTGATTTTATTAAAAAAACAAAAAATTAATTTGCTTATTTCTTTTATATTATTTTTTTACAATTTTGTTTTTTTGTTTTAACTTTTACTTGGTTTGCTTTTTCCTTTTGATCAATCCCAGTTCAACCTCTGTATTCGATGCGTTTCTCATGCCTCGTAGAATTTGTCCTTGATGCGTCCCCTCCCATTCCTATCAACACGCCTATTGAAATAATTCAGTCGAGTCTAGATGCTCGGTATGGGCGTGCTTCTAGCTTCACAATGATGTATTTCATAACTTTTAGTAAAATTAGTTTTCAAATCTTTTAGTTATACATAATTTTTTCTAAAAAATGTTTTTTTCTAATTGTTATTAAGTTCAATTTTTTAAAATAAATTTTTGTTGAGTGTTTTTGTCCTGTGGTATGTATATTGTTTCTCTATGCTTTAATTAATTTTTATTGTTGTTTATATTAGTTAATAAAATTTTCAAATTGTTGTAGTTGCTGAATGATGACACGCATCTTGTGTCGAAACGTATAAATAAAAGTTTTTATACTTTATTACCTTTTTTATTTCGACGAATGGGCTGCTAGTTACTTTGAAATATGTTTCAACGTCGAAAAAACTATCAAGATATATATATATATATATATATATATATATATATAACTTGTTCATGATAGGTAGTTCATTTGTCTATGGTTGGCCAGACTATTACTGTAACAGCTGTAATGAAAAAAGTTTTTTCAAGAATGCAATGCAATATTCAGCCAGAGGACGGAAAAACAAGTTAGACTTCTCGGCGTTAATGTTATGTGATATTGTTGTCAGTATGTATGATCAAATATTATAGCTTTATTCATTCGCACACACGCACACATATTTAATGTTTAATGATATAATAGAACATGTATGTGTTAAGAGTTTATTATTTTATATCATGTGCTATATGTTAAGGTATTCAACAACAATTTCTGATGTATATTCAAGTTTATTAAAAATCATTTGCAGAGGCTATTAGAGTTAATTTTCCTGAAGTGACACAGCTTGATATCATCAAACGCACAAGTGTTGTTTTAGCACAGTCTGGAGACTGGAACGGAGGGAAGAAGCAAAGTATTTTACAGCTAAAAAAATTTATATTGAAAATACTACAGGCTATGATATCATTATGTACAAGTTTTAAAATATAAATTCATATTGCAGGAAATATAAAATATGCTACTCATTTATATTATTTTCAGCTAATTGATAATGGGGATCTAATAATTTCAATGGATTCAGATTTATTAACCACTGAAAATCAATAACAAGCAGACAGAAGAGTTCATTATTATATAATGTATTTTTCAATAGAAACCTGATTTATCAACAAATACAAATTAATTATAAGCAAACAAGTGTTTTGAATATTTTATAAAATATTTTACCATTTTTATTAAAATTTACAATGATATTCTCTTCTTTCTCCGGGAACAAAATGATTAATTTATTGCAGTTATTCACTATGTCTGGAAAGTTTGAAAATATCAATAAATGCGTCATCCCTACTGCTAGAACAAGTAAAACGTGGCGTCAAAAACATTTAAATAATTTAAAATTGGCGAAAATTGATCACGATGTTATTGTCACTGGATCCTCCCTTATTGCAGGAGGATCAGACATCCCAATTGGACCAAGTTTCAACCATTTCATGCTGCCAATTTCGGCATTGGAGGCGATAAAGTGAAAAATGTTCTATATCGTATAAAAAACGGCAAATTTTCGAATCCGGAAACAAAAATAGTGGTTATATTGATTGGAACCAACAACACAGAACATAACTAACATTATGATATTTATGAAGGAATTATTAATTGTGTATGTCTCATTGGAGAATTACTTCCGAGAGACCACATAATTGTATCGACCATGCTCCCGAGAGGGAGAATACCAAATGGCCAACGCGATTGCCTGTGGGAAATTAGTACTCTATTAATTAAATTCAACAAATTAAATTTCAATAGATAAAATATTCATGTAGTGCAGATACATGAAAATATTGTGAATGAAGGTGTCAGCCCGAGGAATGATGTATGATTATATGCATCTGACAGCCGAAGGCTACAATCAATGTTTTCAACCAGTACTTGATTCAAGCATAAAGATATTGACTGACAAATGATAGGAAAAACTTATATTTTGCAAAGTTTATTCCCTTTATACCTCGCTTGAATGCTCAATCATTATTTTTGTGATTAAATCAAGCTCTGCCTCAAAACGTTACTCATAGCTTTGGATATTAGATGTAAATAGTTATACTTATTTTAAATTATATTTTATATTTTGTATTACTTTATATTCAAGTTCAGAAGCCATCTCGTGGTTGTTTCTGTTACAGATGTTAGAATAATATATGACTTTGTTGTATGATTTATATTTGTTATATTTTATTATCATTCAACCAATGTCTGAACATGTAATTAGAAGAAAATAGAGAATTTTCTTTTGGTTTGCACATTTTTATGCTTGTAACTAACTCATATGTTATAATTTAGTGTTGATTGATTGATGTGGAGAATACGTGCTGCAACCGACTTTGTACTACCGCAGGAACGTGTTATTAGCAGATCAACAGAGTCCATATTTGAGAACCGCGTTTCATTTATTTCAGGTGACAGTAGTAATTTTGATTTGGTTAACGCAGTTTTTAATAGTGACGTAGACGTCACTCCCCAATCCCATACAAATCCCAAGTTTTCATCTTTACCTTCATTACATTTTGATTTAAACAATCGAAACATGTGGGACATGGCTCCCACAACAGTTTTATCCTTACAAAAAGCCATGGATATTGTTAAAACTTTTGATGAGCCGAATCAGAACAAATTAAACGAATTTCTGCATACTTGTACTTATGTTTTTGAAAGTATAGAACCAACTGAGCATAAAGCACTATTAAATTTATTTTACAAGTTAAACTAGAAGGTAGGGCTATGCAAATCACACAATACAAAACATTCATTTGTAGTCTAAAAGCAAAGATTTTTACAGTCTCGTTTTGTCCCTGTTTGCATTTGCTGAACTCTATTTGAAGAATTAAAAACCTGCTTAGAGGAAACTTACATTGAATTGGTACACTCTCTTCAAATAGAGAGTAACATAAATATAACTACCTGTGAATTTAAAATATATACCGATCAGCAGTTTCGTGGAGAAGTTCTTTTTATTGAAACCCTAATATTTTTTTGTTCGATAAACATAACTTGATATATGTAACTTAAAAAATTTATGAAATAATACCATGTGAAAGTGGTATTTATAAATCGTTCAGATATTAAAAATAAAATATTCCACTAGAGTTTGCATGGCACAAACAACAACATAAAAAGAAAATAAATCTAATATTAAAATATTACAAAAAATTGAATGTATAAAGAACCAGAAAATACCGATAAAGTATTTTTGTTTCTAATACATATAATAATATAAAAATAGGAACTTCACCTACTACAAAATGTGCAGCATCTTGTATGCTCAAAAATAAATCTTATGCCGCGCAAAATATGTGTATATGAAAAATATGGTGGTAAGTAGAAACATGTGAATGTATAATTATAAGACAAAATATTTTGTTTAACCTATATACGAGTATACCAAAGATATAATATGTGCTCTTATATTATTATATATAATGATTGTAATTATATTATTAAATTGATTTATATAATTTTACAATCAAATTACCACATTGATATATCAATTTGTATGTATTGTTATTATGTTAGTATGTTAATTAGAAATATTGGTCAAAAATAAAGACAATACTATTACATTTTACGCATTTCATGATGTGTTGCCTTTTGAATATTAAAAATTAGTTAAATGTATTTTATTGCTTGGGTAAATAGTAATTAATTATCCTCCAAAATTTTCTCAACATTTGCAATTGTCAATACAAATTGTTAATATCGGTTTTGAATATCGTGGAGTGACGAGATCGATTTTATTCATCCTCACTTTTTATTTTTATAATATCCATGCTGCATCTCATGTCTCCATTCCCATCATATGACTTCACAAATTTGGTGATATATGTTAAACCAATAAATAATTTGTCGAAGATCGGAAATAACTTGTCCCAGAAATCAGGTAAGTCATATGAAGGTTCCAAGATTTTGTCATCATAACTGAGTTATTTCTGCGAGTATTAAAATATCTTCCTTTTGTCTTTGATTGTGATTGTCACGGATTTAAAAGACTTTGACTAAACTAAGACTACCATTTTATTTAACACGTTGTGTAATTATATGAAAATCGATAATCTCTAATGCCCATGCTCTTTCTATTTGGTCAAAAACTATTTTCACAATCAGTAAGATAATTTTGAAGATCTTTGACTAGATTGAAAGCTTCGCAAAATTTCCTACTAAACACATGTTTCAAGACAGTCATCAGTCTGGCGTATCAATCCAATTGTTAGTATTGGTAGTATCACAATGGTCATTAAAAATCCATTTCCTCTAGGCATTATCGCATCTGAATTTGGGTATCATATTATCAGTCGTATACGAATACTCCAAAATTTAAAAAATTCCAAGATTAATATTCTGATCCCATCTCATTTGATATTTGAATCATAATTATTATATACATATATTCTTGAACATAGAACAAATATCGTATATTATTACGAATTTCTTATATTATGTACATATTTATTTGTCTGGGCCAAGTTTGACTTTTTTCATGACATGTTTTAGACTCATGTTATTTCATGTAGAAGCAAAACTATGCATCATTTGCTTTATATCACATTAAGACTTTGTTTCGCATTGAAATAATATGACTAAACATTTAAATTGTTTCACTTTCAATAATACATATTTGTTCTTCATGTGGAGGCTATAAAATAGCAATTTGGTATCATATTATCAGTCGTTATTAGTATTAACCCACTTTCACGATCTATTGTTGATAAATTAAGATAATTATATCTATAAATTCTTTTCTTAACTGCTTTAATATAATTAATAACAGCGTTTTTACTTTAAATCAATAGTCCATTATATTTTGTTTCATCTACGTAATTTTTCATTATTATCATATTATTTCATATATAACACTACTATCACCATATTCTTATTTTTCCCCTGTTATTTAATATTTATCAATTTGCTTTCCTAGCATTCAGCAATTAAAATTTCTATCCAAACGCTATACATTTGAACAAATTGTATATATTCAAAGACGACACATATTTAATATAAAAAACACATAATTTAAAAAAAACTACCGACACTTTACATCAACAATACAATACTTAATTTGAATAGTATTTTGTAGTTGAAATGATGCGCACATCTTTAAGATTAATTTTTGTTCAACAAGAAACTCAAATAAATAAAATTATGTATGTTCAAATAGTAGCACATACAACTAAGCTATTTAATATCCGAGAGTATCCGTAAGTGTAAGCTCAAACAGTGGCATATGTAAGTATATTCATAAATTAATAAAAAAAAAACAATCGCTCACCATTTTCTCGATTTTCTGGAACACGAGTTATACTTTTATGTGATGAATTGCTATGCAAAACTCTACCAAAGGAAAACACAAGATACAATATTATTTAAATTAAATATAATTTACTAGATAGTTTCAATTTTTCAAGTTATGTTTTTCGTACATTTTCTTATTTTATTTTATTTCATAAGCCCATAATAATTCATATGCAGGTACCTAACTACTAGATCACTAAGAATAATTCCAAAAAAGCTTTTTAAGAATAATGCATTACGAGACCCGATTTTCAATTGACAAACTAAACTAGTACCCCTTGTACCACTAGTTGAAAAAGCAGTATTGTCCTTGCGATTCCATTCACAAACTTTTGAAAATCATCAACCTTTTGCTTTACAATTTGTTGCATACTTCTCTTAGACAAATCAGCGAAATTTTTACGTTTATACATTTCATATATTCTCGGATTAAAAACAAACAATTACACTTGTGCCACTAAAGAAGTAATGCGGTACATGTGGATAAAATATAACCTATATGAAAATTAAAACCAGCATGAAGAGAGAAGTATCAACAGACAGTAGCGATAACAACGCTGTGAAGTTAGGTGTGTAAATGTCAAGTCTGTCAAACATAATCGGGGTTCGCGCATAGAAATATCACGTTTTTCATGTTGTAATCATTGTTAATTTTCCGGCTTCTCAATCTGTATGTTTATTCATTTTGTTGCTGAAATAGTTAGAGGTTAGATCAGGTTTATTTCATTTTTGTGTGAGTAGTGTTCTTAAATTATATCATTTGTATTATTTTCTCCTATTTTTTTGTGGATATAGGTAACATAGGATAGAGCGTATATAAGATAAGTTCAAATTACTTTACTTTTCAGTACCTTGGGTTAACATACTAGTTCAGTTTTTACGAGTATATAACTGGCAGGCTCAGGTATTTGACAGTTTCGTGGGCGTGGCCTATCGGCAACATTTAAAACCTAATTTTTTATGAAAATAATTAAAATATAATAATTTATTCAATTAAATCTTATTTATTTTGAATTGTCTTTGTTTGACATAAAAATTCTGAACCTACAATCAAATATTTTTACATATGTCATAGTATGTACATTGATAACAACCGACATGATCTCCGGTGTCGAAATATGTTCGAAAATATGTTGAAATAGTGCAAATCATTGCAAATATTTATCAATTATTGTATTAAAAAGTTGTAGAAAGTGAATATTCATTAATTATTGTATTGAACAGTTGAAAAAAGTGATTAGAGGTTCTCTCGAAGAATGCCCAAACGGTCGGCATAGTGAAAGTTGTGTTTTTTTTTGATAAATTAGTCGCGGGTCTGCCAGTGTTTATTTGGCACATTTTTTACATTTATCTTAATAACTGAATTAATGATGAATATTAATAAATAATTATGAATACAAAGTAATAATGTTGTGTTTTATATTAGTTCGACAACAATTTCAGCCTACTTTTTGCAATTGTTAACAATCGTTTTTGAGGTTATAGATACATACATACAAGATAGACCAAATAAAATTTACGCTTGAATATGAATCTTTTTATTTCATATTAACATCCTTATATTATATGTTCAGACATCGGTTGAATGATAGAATGAAATATAACAAATGTAAATCATACAGCAAAGTCATATATTATTCTAATATATAAGATATATTTTTATTTGAAAACTATTTCTTCTTTTCTATTATTATAGTTTTTATTTTTCTAGCATCCATAAATAAAATAGCGGGAGCTATAGGGAATTTCACACTAGTAAGTGAAATACCTAAAGAAGAAATACTTATAATATTAACGGATTGTCACACCGAGTCCCATTGGAAAGATAGGCTTGTGTAAGTAATTTAAATCCACTTTTTATTCTTGAGGACATGTGTATAATTAAAACATTCTTATTATTATAGCTCGAGTGCAGAAGCAACGAGACCTACGAAATTAGGAGATGTTTCATAGGTTTTTGACACACGGTTTTGTTGTGTGGGGTGTCGGAGAATAACAAGGTATATTTCTTTATATATATATATATATATATATATATATATATATATATATATATATATGATATTCAGTTTTCAGGGCAATACATCAATTAAAAAATTTGTATGACTTTAAAACATTTTTATTTTTTCCATACGTTTCGACACATTGTTTTGTGTCATCTTCAGTGGACTCTAGATTGAAAGAACAGATAGAAATTATTAAATAAAACTAAAATATAAGAAGTGAAATGGTATAAACTTACATGTAATTGAATTAATTAATTTATACCATTTCACTTCTTATATTTTAGTTTTATTTAATAATTTCTATCTGTTCTTTCAATCTAGAGTCCACTGAAGATGACACAAAACAATGTGTCGAAACATATGGAAAAAATAAAAATGTTTTAAAGTCATACAAATTTTTTAATTGATGTATTGCCCTGAAAACTGAATATCACATATTTCAACATCAAAATTATAAAAAATTTAATATATATATATATATATACTTAGAAATAGAAAAAATCTATATTTCAAACGTTTCAAAATTTTCAGATTTTTTTTTATTTTTTTTTTTCAAAAATATTCAAAGGTTTATACTTTAAATTTACAATTCAGTTTTAAAATGTACATGTTTCATATGCGTTATTGTAATCGTAAGAAATATATGCTCAGATGGATTCATTCGGCATCTCTTCTTAATGAAAATATTTTCTTGTGTTTTGATTTCTAGGGATTTTTCATTATCATTTTTTTTTATAATAGATTACAGAATGAAGGGCATTAATTTATGCTTCGACACCATAAAATTGCAGTTTAAAAAGGAGGAGCGTTTATTATCTCTCCTGCGGGTATTATAAGAAGACAGTGGAAGCGTGGAGACGTACTTCCTGAATTTTTTTAATGATAAAGAAGTACGAATGTATAGTTACAAAAAGGTAATGTTATATTTTTATAGTAATACATAAATACATAGCAATCAGCTATTATAATATTATTAACTATTATTTTAGTCCACAGACGATGCGAGTTGGGGCGGAGAACAACCGCGGCCGTCGCGTAAACAAACGCGGCGGCCGCGGGAAATTACCGCGGTGGGCAAGGAAACTATCGCCGCGGCCAGGGCGGTAATGATAGTACCCCCGACAGTGTCGCTCCTAGAACTCCACCTGCAGATATCCTCGCGCACTGCTGCCGGTCCTAAGCCCGGGTAAAGGAGGAAGGTTGTGGGGCGAGAACAACTTTGATCCCACATAAAAACGGCACATATAACGCAAGCTCTAGGTCATGTCTCTGGAGAGCGGGGTCCTTGGCTTAATCGCCCGGGTCACGAGGGAGGATCCTCTATAAAAAAAAACACTCTCAACTCTAAGGTAGGCCGCGCGCCGAAGGAATGAATGGCTGTGAGGAAATACAGCTACGAGCAACCAACTCCGAGGCACCAGCCGACACCCAGGCATTGGGAGCGCTACATGGGCCGACTAATATTCTCCCGTACTCGTGGGAACAAATATGAATTCTCAAAAAACAACAAAACCTAAAAATACAACTCGTTGTCAAAACAGGTTACTGCCCAAAAAGCAGAAACCAAACATGAAGAGGAAGAGAAGGCAAAAAGGGAAGTAACCCCTGAAATAAGCAAAAACAGTCTATTATCAGATAGAATGATTTGCATAAAAAAAGAAAGAGAAGGCCTAGAAAGCTTCCAACAAGATTAATAAATGTGCCATTAAATTTATATTGGAAAAGTGGTCAAACCTGGAGATAATGCTCCAGAAAGAAATAGTTGACCGAGAGAAGGCACAAGGAATGTATAATAAGAAATGTAAAAACGGCGCCAATATGTCATACGCAAACGCAGCTGCAAAGGCAGCAAACAAGGCTAGTACTCAAATAATAGAAAAAAGCAAAAGCGAATTTGTATATATTAAGCCAGAGTGCAGAAAAACTGACACTTTAAAACATGACGAATTTAAGGACAATATCAAAACTGGCTTTAAAGAAATTATTAAGCAAGTTAAAGTTAAAAGTATGAGACAACTTAGAAACAAAGGAATTGTCATCGAAGTTCAGGCTAAAAAAGATGTAGAATTAATAAAGAAATCTAACCTAACCGCACAGAAATTAATTGTTGACGAGCCCAAAAAGCTACAACCTCAAATAATTGTATATGACGTAGAAAATGACTGCAAAGAAAAAGACTTTCTGGACAGTCTAGTTGCAAAAAACTTTGAATATTTAAAAAAAAACGGAAGCTGAACTTCTGAAAAATAACACCAAAATTGTAACAAAATTTAAAAATAAGTTTGGCAAATTGAATTGGATAATTCAACTGCCAGGAAAGTACGCCAGTAGACTGCTAAATGAAGGCAGAATCTACATGACCTGGCGCACATATCGGGTAAGCGAATATATAAAAATACCCAGATGTTATAAATGTCATGCATACGGTCACATAGCAAGGTTATGCAGTGCAAAAAATGTGCGAAAAATGTAGTAGCAGTGAACACATTTCGAGTGACTGCACCATGGACAAGGATGCAAAATGCGTTAACTGCATTAGAAACAAGCGGCAAGATACGGCCCACAAAGTGACCTGGAAATTGTGTCCTGAATACGGGAAGCAAATAAAAATCTATAAAAACAAGATTTCATGGGATTGAAAGCAGCCCAAGTAAACGCCCAAAGATCCAAATCTGCAGCTGCTAATTTGGAGTTTATCTTACATCAATTGGGACTTGATATACTGTGTAAACAAGAACCGTACACTTTAAAAGGTAAAGTAAAAGGTTACACTTCAGCTGGACTACAGCGAGTGTAACCTTTGAGTGCTACAACGAGAAACAAACAATCCCTGGGGTGCGATCGTAGTCAGAGATAGGGAATACGACATTTTTCAAATAATGCAGTAAACGGAGCGTTTTAGGTCTGAATTTTTTTACTGTGCTCCGAATTGAATGAAATTTTGGAATTAGGTTTATCTTACCCTCAAGTTCAAAAGTGAAAACAATTCGGGTTGCGCCATGACACCCCTTCTCAATTGTGTAATCTGAAAAAAATATCTTCTATAGTTTTTCAAAAAAACTAATACTTTTCAAGTTACTGGCCACTAAAGATTTATATATTTTTGGCGTTTTTCTTCGTTTTTTTACAAATATCTCCTAAAATATACATTTTAACGAAAATCATGTAATGAACAAAATAATGTCAATAAAAATCTTAAAAAATCGGTATTACATAAAGTGTTCTAGGAAAAATATTAAGCAAGATTTAAAAGAGCAAAGTCGTTTTTTATTTCGTTCAAGATTTAATTGTTGTATTTAAAGCCATCCAGTGTCGAGGTTTTACATTTTATGCATTTCGGTGAAATTGGGATTTATAGTGCTCAACATAAGCTTTAAAATGAGTGCTGTTACAAGTTTTTTGCGTGTAAAATGAGTGAGCTATCATGCAAATAAGAAGCATATACGAAGTTTTTTTCTTTCAAATCATATGGTTTAATGAGCGCCATTTCCACCAGAATTAAAGTAATTCATATTCCATCTAGAATTCACTTCATTATAGACGTCTTGATGGATTCTAGCAGATTCACTACTTTAGTACAAACTATTTTCAGAAAACTCACGATTTTATAAAAACTTTTTTTTCCAATTTGCGCGGCCGCGCAGTCTTTAAACATTCATAACTCTGTCAATTTTTGTGTGAAAGAAAAATAATAAAAAATAATAATAAGCCAGAAAGATCCCTTAGATTTTTATCTATATGCTTTCATACGTGTCTTTTATTCTTTTTGAGATATAATGAAAATAAGTTCGATTTTTAAAAAAATCCGAAAATTTTTTTTTTATAAAATCGTGAGTTTTCTGAAAATAGTTTGTACTAAAGTAGTGAATCTGCTAGAATCCATCAAGATGTCTATAATGAAGTGAATTCTAGATGGAATGTGAATTACTTTAATTTTGGTGGAAATGGCGCTCATTAAACCATATGATTTAAAAGAAAAAAACTTCGTATATGCTTCTTATTTGCATGATAGCTTACCCATTATACACGCAAAAAACTTGTAGCAGTACTTATTTTAAAGCTTATGTTGAGCACTATAAAACCCAATTCCACCGAAATGCATAAAATGTAAAACTTCGACACTAGATGGCTTTAAATACAACAATTAAATCTTGAACGAAATAAAAAACGACTTTGCTCTTTCAAATCTTGCTTAATATTTTTCCTAGAACACTTTATGTAATACCGATTTATTAAGATTTTTATTGACATTATTCTGTTCATTACATGATTTTTGTTAAAATGTATATTTTAGGAGATATTTGCAAAAAGACGAAGAAAAACGCCAAAAATATATGAATCTTTAGTGGCCAGTAACTTGAAAAGTATTAGTTTTTTTTTGAAAAACTATAAGACATTTTTTTCTTATAATTAGTTCTTCTATCGATTTCCGATGTTATTTTGAAAAAATGAAATTACGCAATTGAGAAGGGGTGTCATACCCCCGAGGGGTGATGGCGCAACCCGAATTGTTTTCACTTTTGAACTTGAGGGTAAGATGAACCTAATTCCAAAATTTCATTCAATTCGGAGCACAGTAAAAAAATTCAGAGGTTATACCCTTTTTTCCTCTCCGTTTACTGCACTAAAAGGTCGGTGCTAGAATGCGATCATGTAATGTGCGTAGAAATATGCACTTATAAGGAAAGCTTCTACCTCATAAACGGCTACATGCAGTTCTCAGTTGACATAAACAGCTTTCTCCGTAAGCTGGACGCAATCCTCAGGAAACGGGCTGGCCGCCGTATCATTGTCACAGCCGTCGCTAACGCAAAATCTGGTCTGTGGTTCTCTAGAACACTGGACAGCAGAGGCAAAGAGTTGGAGGAGTGGATCGCCTCCAACAATCTAGCCGTCTTAAACGAGCCAAGCAACAATAGCACATATCAGAGCGAAGCCGGAGACACTAACATAGACGCAACACTGGCAACATTAAACATGTCTTCAAAAGTGATCAACTGGAATGTAAGTGATATAGCGACCGCCAGTGATCACAGTCTTTTAACTTTTGAAGTGGTGCTCGAAGTGCCAAACACAAGCCAAATAAAAATGCACACAGCTCCGGCGGCATAGTCATTTTACCGTTGCGCTCGGATGTCGCCACTCCGGCGGCAAATCGTGTCGGCGACGACTCGTCGCAAACTAAACTTACATTTCATTTTTTTTTATTTTTTAAAAATTAATTTACTATTACATTCATTTATTGATTGATTTATTAATTTTATAAATAAATATATAACAAAATTAATTTATTAGCTCATGATCCCCATAATTCTAATAAAGATCTGTGAAGAAATGATTTTTTAAACAATATAGCATGGTTTTGAGTGCAATTTTTTTTAATTTCAAATTTTCTATTTTATTATCATAATAACTATATTTAAAAGCAATATAACCACATTTTGAAAAAATCCGATACAAAAAAAAATTCCGAGTTGAGAGATAAGTATAGCACTATAATATTCCGAGCGCAGCGTACCGACTGGCAGTCCGACTCCCGAGTCGAAAGTGTTAAGATATTTAATAAAAAACAAAAATCAATCTGTGATAAATGCATACCCAACAGGAAAGCCGGAAACAAGGTCATGCCATGGTGGTCGGAGGAGCTGACTTGTCTAAGGCGGGAAACTAATAGAACCAAAAAGTGTCTCTTGCGGGCCGAGAGACTATGTCTTGACATACCAACCAAAATTCAGGCATACAAAAGGGCAAGAAATGACTATGTCAGAGAAATTAGGAAACAAAAAACAACCTCATGGAAAGACTTTGTGACAAGCGTTGGTAACGAAAATCTCTGGAGTATAGTATATAAAATCGTATGTGATAAAATAAACAAGAAGGCTTCTCTATGCTCACTAGAACTCCCTTCCGGGAACTTCAGTAAAGCATGGGAAGAAACTGTGAACGTCCTTCTTAAAAAGTGCTTGCCTACAGATGACCAGCAAGAGATGCTGATCATATTAAAATTAGAGAAATTATGCGTCAATATCAAAATCAGAACCTCGAACCAAGCATCGACTCTGTAGACGTAGAACGGGCATTACTAAAACTAAAAGTTAAAAAACCCCAGGAGAAGACGGCTTCACTGGCGAAATAATCACAAAATTATGGAGCCACAACAAACAAGCAATCCTAAGTACACTAAACAAATGCTTCCAAGATGGTAGTTTTCGTACCGGTTGGAAACAGACAAACCTATGTCTAATTCCCAAACGAGGGAGTGAAAACAGAAGGCTTACGCCCAATTGCCCTTCTGCCAGCGATGGGAAAGATCTACGAGAAAATACTCGTAGAGCTTATTAAGGCAAATTACATAGAGATGAACATGTGCAATGCACGACAATTTGGCTTTAAAGCAGGCGTCTCCACGGAGGACGCACTGCTAATCTTTAGAAAATGCATGGCAACAGATATGAAGTATGTTCTTGCTTTATTTGCCCAACTAAGAAGGTTGGGAGAAGCATGTAGAAAGGATGTCCACAGGGATCAATAATTGGGCCTGTTGCATGGAACTTCTGCATGGACGTTCTTCTAGATGGCCTAGCTCAGCTAGGAGAAACTGTGGAACCTATTGCATACGCAGATGACTTGGCGCTAGTAATGAAAGGAAACTCCAGAAATGATCTGGAGAAGACTGGTACTATGGCGCTTAAATTTGTTGAGGATTGGTGCGTATAGATAATAGGCTAAACTTTATAGCGCTTCATCCTGTCAGTCAGCTTCATCCTGAAAATCAGGAGGGTTGCAAAGGAGGAATGGGGCCTTAAAAGAGGCACCCTTGACACTCTGTACAAGGCAGTGATATTTTCGATAGCAACATATAGCGCTGCTGCGTGGTTCGACAAGTCGCCCCACACGCACAACCTTAGAGACCTGAACGCCGCGCAAAGAATAATACTACTGACTCTCACACCAAGGCGTGCCGGACCACCGCCATAAATGCACTACAAACAATAAGTGGCAAAATGCCACTAGACTTGGAGATTACACAGCAAAGTATCATAAACCTTGTAAAAAATGAGAAAATTAGCTGGAATAATTATAATTACAATTCAATAGCAAACCCAAGCAAAGAAACCCTCAATCTAGAGGTTAAAAAGATAAAGGAAGCCATAAAGCTGGAATGGCAGAAAAGATGGAAATTGGCAAATATGGGTAGGATAACCCACGGCTAAATTGGCGACGTAACATACGCTACAAGAAACAAGTGGTTTAAACCCAGTAGGGAGTGCGTGTACATTCATTTCGTTTAGGCACACACTTTACACAACGGGCGCCGCAGAAGACGACAAATGTCCCTTCTGTGGACAAAGCGAGACAAGCGCGCACATGCTGGTCGTGCGACAGATATGATGAATTAAGAATGCAAAAACTCTTTGAAATAGCAGGAAACACAAACTTTGATGTGTACCTGGGAAGCAAAGCCAATTACCTGGGGCTTGTTGGTTTTGCAGCACAAGCCATTAAAATCAGAAATGCAGTACAAAATTAAAACTACAACCTATAAACCAGACTAAAGCTAGAAAATCAGGACCGCCTCCACGTGGTTAGGGATGGAAACGTCAGTCAACTGACAGCCGAAGGTCCTGCACAACACCCACAAGAATAATATTTAAAATTTGAGAAACAATCAATTATCAAGCAGACACTACATAGCAATGAGTGAAAGCTCGAGTTATATGGAATAAGAATAAATGTGTCGCTCCTAGAGGACAAAATTCTAATTGTGGGTTTTACACGGGGGATCAACAAATATCTCCGATTCCAATGGTGAACAACATCCATGGGTGCACAATAAGTTAGGATAAAAATGTTTGTGCGATTAATAAATTTAAATAAAATAAATTATTTCTATATTTACAATATTTATTTTATTTATAGTATCATTATATATTTTGAATGTATGATGTATGTTGAATAAATATTCTCTAACTTTTGTATTGTTTTTCAAATATCTATGTTTCGTCTTGTTACATCAAAATTAGATTTAAGATTAGCTAATGATCATTTCTATATAATTTCTATATTTGACTTATGTTGATTCTAATTCATCATTCATTTGCATTATGTTTTAACTTATAGTTATGTGCTATTCTTTTAAATTTCAAGAATTCATATGTTTTATGTATCCAGAATGTTACAATTTTTAGAAAGTTTTTTGATTGAGTTTTTACTAAATTTATTGTGGATTATGTTGAAACATTTCAATTTGCCATTGATATAGTAAAAAAGACATTAATTGTTGCATTGAAAAGTTGAAAAAAATGATTAGGGGTGCTTTCAAAAAATACTCAAACAATAAACGTAGTGAAAGTTGTGTTCATTTGACGCATTTGTTAATACGGTCCACGGTCCACTAGAGTCTAGTGACTGGACAGTCCCACTCAGCCGTCCCAGCCCATGGCATAGGCAATCCACAGTTTTGCTCTATGGCAACTTTCATTGGCAACACGAGTTTCCCTACTATAATAAATTAGATTTTTGTGCAGACGTCCCGGAGTTTATGTAAGTTACTATAATAATGTAGACATTTGTGCCAGTTTGTATCAGAATTCTGATAAAGATATCTTTCCACAAAATAATTATCAGTATTTACAAGTTTGTTTTTATTACATATAAAGTTCTTCATTTTACATACTATCATTACAGTTATTCACTATACCTGGAAAGTTTGGAAATGTTAACAAATGCGCCATCCCTACTGCAAGGGCCAGTGACACGTGGGCGTCAAAAACATTTAATAATTTGTTTTTCATAAAGAAGTGGACCTGCTAAGTACGGGGCTTCAAGATGAAGATTATATATTAATAATCATGACAAAAAATGCCATTGTAGAATGTGACGAACTTTGGTACTGACAGAGTTTGTATTGATGGTAGTCATGGTGGTGGGTATACTTGAAACAAAGGTACGCTACAGCTTATTTTAATGCTGGGTCATCTGTCATGGGTGCGCCACAGCATAAACATTTATGCTCCTGGCATATGTCTAGGAGCTGGAAGAGAGCAGTATCACAAAAGATTGTAAATTGAGAAAAACGTGTAGTCTAGAAGAATTAAAAATGATTTTAGATGAAGATGATTTTTGGAGCAATTTAAATTCTTATTTGAATGAACTTAAGAAAGATGACGATGCTAAATTATTTATTACATATTTTAAGAAATTTTATTACAACCGAGCAACTACTTGGGCGTATTGTTATCGGAAAGGTTTAGGAATAAATACTAACATGTTTTTAGAAAGTTTTCATAACCAAATGAAAACCGAGTTTTGGGAAGAAAGTGTTCTAGGAGGATGGATAAGGCCATTCAATTGGTGTTACGCCTCGAAATGAATGCTTTTATTCAGAGGACCCGTAGAATAAATGGAACATTACTATCGACAAGGCAGAGAGATGTACGAGTAAGACATATAAGATGAGTGGACAGAATTATTCATAGTTCTAACTGTGTATTTAAACTTCGCGCGCGTCGTTCGTATTGTCAGAACGACGCGTTACTGTTATGTTGGCGACATGTCATGCAAGACGCAATGTTCACGTTTTGACATGACTTCCCCGCAATACTTGCCGCTCTTGTACATATACCGCCGAGGAGTAAACATCTTATAAAATATATTAACTTATAATCCATCCAGTGTTTCTTTATACCATAATTTGGTCTTTCTCACGGATAGTCACCAGTGCAAGCTTTATTTTTGAGAATTATTATACACTGTGGTGAGAAAAGTTTTTTTATATACAAGAAGTATTACCGGCGTATATTGTTTTGTTTACGCGTGCGGCATTGAAGTTGTCTATGTCGTTCGTAAACAAACAGCAGAGCAACAAGAATATCCTTAACCAAGCTAGCAGTTCGGACGCTGAAATCGTCGTCGTCACTCAAAGATTTGGGAGTTCCAAATTTTGAGGTTAGGATTCAGCTCGCAGCGCAAGAAAAGGTATTCATGCAAACACTAATTTCGTACAACTCGACGATCAAGTTATAATCGAGAAGCTTCTACACAAGCTGGGGAGGATATCGTGTTACTAGGATCCCACGTGGAAGACAAAAATTAGGATCAACGCTGACTCGTGTAATTCAAAACACGGGGGTCGTGAGTGATTCAAAATTCTATGCATTGCAGTAACCTCACTATTGTTGCACATTACACATAAGTGTTTATTGACCTATTCCTGTATTAATGACTTAGTAATAAGTGTTAAGATTTCTTTATTGCTTTTGTACATTGTGTAGCACGTGTTGTAATAATATTAATTTAGTATAGTATAACAGGCTGGTATAATGGCGGATGCGGATTCATTGGAAGGCACCTATAAAATGATCAAGGCTTTATTTGATGCCATCAACAAATATGTTACTGGATTCCAGGAGGGCGACAATGTAAAGGCTCTCTCTGTTCGGAAGCAGAAGCTTGTTGAACGTATCCACAACTGGGATGAGGTGTACGTCCAGCGAAAGCATGTCTCCAGGTGTGTACACTAATGAGTACCTTAAATACTCGGAATTATACTTTGATATGATAGCTGAGATAGAATCAATATTGACTCCCATCAAAAATCCGAAAAATCAAAAAATAGCGTGAAATTGCCAGATATTGTATTACCAAAATTTAATGGCGAGTATAGTGAGTGGACAGCCTTTATTGACATTTTTAATTCATGATTCATAATAATTCAAAATTAGCGCCAGTGCAGAAATTGCACTATTTAAAAGGTGCTCTCACCTTATCAGCTTCAGAATTAATATCTAGTATAAGTGTCACAAATGAAAATTATGCAGTAGCATATGATCTTGTAATTAAAACTTACAATAATCAATTTTTAATTGTCAATGCTCACTTGCAGAGCATTGATAGCATACCTGTAATACAAAAGGGCAGTCATGAGAGGTTGAGAGCTCTTTTAAATAGTGCAAGACAACAAATTCAGTCATTGAAAGCCTTCTTTGAGCCTGCAGCACATTGGGACATTATCTTATTGCATATGCTGTGTAGGAAGCTTGACAGTGGGACAAAAGTGGCTTGTAATCTGTCTCGGGCGTCAGGGCAGTTACCTTCTTTGTGGAGTTGGAAGTGGAGTTCTTCACATTTCTTGAACTCCGGGTAACAGCCTTGGAGAATTCGTGTAGCACAGACAGCAAACCAACCACCAAGTCTGTTCATACAATTGTTAAGAAACCTACACAACTGTGTAGTTATTGCAAAAATGAGGACCATGTGCTGTATAAATGCTCTACTTTTAAGGCACTGGATGTAAAGGCACGTAAGTTTTTCTATTAATAAAATTCGATTTGCTCTCGTTGTTTGGCTTCTCGACATAATGTGGCTAAATGTAAATTTAGATATGATTGTTCAAAGTGCAAAGAATCGCATAATACTTTGCTACATGAAGAACCTGAGCCAATGCCCAGCACTTCAAGTAGTACTGTATGCATGGCAAATAATACGGGGATGCAAACATTATTATCTACGGTTTCTCTCATTGTTATGGGCACCGACGGAACCCAACATAAGGTGCGAGCGTTGTTGAGTGGGTCACAAATCAACTTATAAATTCCTTATGTTAGCGGGGCATAGACTGTTTTGAGTGTTACAGGGCTTGTTTCAGGTTGACAATAAGATCTAGATTAGGGTCCTTTGCTCGTACTATTAATTTTGTAGCTGTTGACAGGATCACCCAGTCTCTGCCTTCTGCGTTTATAGATTATGATAACTGGAAGATTCCAGATAATGTTGATTTAGCGGACCCAATGTTCAATGTTCCAGGGTCAGTTGACATGTTGATAGGGGTGGAGTTATATTCGAAGTGCTACAGCAAGGTTGCATTCGTTTAGGGAACCACCTACCTATCCTAAGAAAGAGCTGCTTTGGTTGGCTGATCTCAGGGGTATATACTTCAAAAACTCAGGAAAATGTGCATGTTTGATTTATTTCTAATGAAGACCTGCATAACAGTCTGACCAGGTTTTGGCAGTTGGAGGAGGTATCCTCTAACTATACAATGACCGGGTCTGACAAGTTATGTGAGGATCATTTCCTCTCTAATGTTTCACGGCTTGAAAATGGTCAATTTGAAGTAGCTCTACCCTTTGTAGATGGCAAAATTGAAAAACTAGGATCATCGTATTTAGGTGCAAAACATAGGTTTTTGAATTTAGAGAGGCGGTTTTCTAAAGATAGTATTTTGTTTGCAGCATATTCACGGTTTGTGAATGAATACATTGAACTAGGGCACGCTGAGTAGATATCACTTACTCAGGATGAAGTAATTCAAAATAATTTATATTTCTTGCCACATCACCCTGTTGTGAAGGATAATAACTTCAATAAGATTAGAGTAGTTTTTGATGCTTCGGCGAAATCTTCCTCTGGTGTCTCGTTGAATAATATTCTTCACACTGGCCCTAAATTGCAGCAGGATTTGTTTTCTATCTTAGTTCGATTCAGGTGCCATCAGTTTGTTTTTGTGCCAGACATTGTGAAAATGTATCGCCAAATAAAAGTTAAGGATACTGATCAGTTATATCAGTTGATCTTATGGAGGGGGTCACCCCAGGAAACCTTAAAGATTTTCAAACTCACCACGGTAACATATAGCACAGCTAGTGCTCCGTACCTGGCAATGCGCTGTTTGAAGATGCTGGCGCAAAATTATGCGTCAACATTTTCACAGGCAGCACAAGTGCTAGATACGGACTGCTATGTTGATGATATCATTACAGGTGCTGATACTGCTGATGAGTTGGTTAAGATACAAAGGGAAGTTGTACAATTGTTAGATGAAAGGGGGTTCTCCTTACATAAATGTCAAGTAACTGTCGTGAAGTTTTACAAACTATCCGAAAGGAAAGTCAAAGCTCTGCTATGGCCTTGTTTTCTGAAGCAGACACTGTTTAAAACCTTAGGGCTTGCGTGGAATCCTTCACAGGATGTTTTTAAAATAGCGCATATTAAGGTTTTAGAAGCAGACATTAGACAGGGTGTTGACACAAAACGATCTGTATTATCAACAATTGCACAGATTTATGACCCAATTGGGCTCATATCTCCAATATCTGTAACTGCAAAGTTGATAATGCAGGAGTTGTGGAGGCAAAACCTTGGTTGGGACGAGACTTTGTCGCGAGAGTTACAAGATAGGTGGAATGTTTTTAAAGTTCATCTCTCTGATCTAGAGAATCTCAGTATTCCCCGAAATATTTTTAAGTCAATTCCGGTGACAATTCAATGTCACGGATTTTCAGACGCCTCATTGTATGCATATGGTGCCTGCATTTATCTAAGGGCAACATACGCAGATGGCACCTTGTCATCAAGGTTACTTTGTTCGAAATCGAAAGTAGCCCCATTAAAAAATGTGACGTTGCCTCGGCTAGAATTATCTGCGGCTTTGCTCTTAGCAAAGTTATTTAGGCAGATGATGACGATCACAAAAATCCCAATTTCGGAGTCGTTTCTATGGTGTGACTCAAGCATTGTTTGGCGTGGTTAAAGACAGATCCGTCTCTATTGAAAATGTTTGTTAGCAATAAAGTGGCGGGAATGGCCCCGTAAGTATACATACAATTTATATATTGGGCATTATTAATTTATTTACAGCATAATGAAAACAATGGAGGTTCCTTCCAAATGGTTGATAGTGGAAAATAATGATTCTGAAAATATAACTGAAGTGTGGTGGCCCCCTGCCTGTATGAAATATCGCATTTCGTCTTTAGCTGCGAAGCAAACGTCAGTGAACAAGTCGGAGTGGATTAGAAGAAAAATAACTTTGTCGGGTTATATGGTGAGAAATAACTTAAATATGAAGTATTGAAATGTTGGAAGCTTTATTGACTTCGATATTTGTTCTAGACACATATATGTCAGCAAGGAAGCACGCAGATGATTCGGAATATGCCTCGCAAGAGGAATTAGGCAAGGGGCATAGGAAAAGAAGGCTGCAGTCATACCTGAATCAGAAAGTGAAGGTATAAATTACTACAATTTCAAAATATATTTTATATAAATTTTTTTATTATAATGTACAGATGCAGCTGTAGCAGGGCTTCCTGACCTCGTTGACTGGAAGCTATTGAGGTCCAATTCCGGCCTCAGCGTAAGAGTTATAAAAAAAAAAAATCGTGATCATATAAAATTATATATTTTCAAACAAATTTGTTCTTAATGCAGCTACTACGGGCGGATGTGTGGCTGAATCTCAATCGCATGGAGTTGCTGAAGCTCAATCGCATGGAATGGAAGATGGTCCAATGCATGGAGTGGAGGCTCTCCCAAGCAGAGGACGGGAAGCTGCTTGCAATTGCATTTTTTTAAAAGAAGTACAGATGCTCAAAGAGCGTTTCTTGATTATTGAATGTGAGTAAAATGTGACTCATTGTTTATGATGTTTTCCTAACATCTATTTCTGTTACAGCTCTCTTTAGAGTTGCCTTGCCAGGCGTTGACTGCAAAATGGCTAGCATGAATAAAATAATGCAGGATTGGGACAGACCAAGACAATCTGATTTATTTTGACATATAATTTTTATTTGATTTCAGCAACTCTTGATTTAAGTCTCAATCGTTTGATAATCTTGGAGAAGGCCAGCGACCAAAAAAGCAATTCGATCCACCGTACATTGCACAAAAAGGAAACAAATGTTTCCGATACTTTATTCCCTTTGAAGACTACTGTAAATGATGTCGAAGTGGTGGAAAAAAATGGGCGATAAAAATGGGAAAAAACGGAATCTGATCTGGTATAAAAATATATGAAATTATTTAAAAAGAAAAAATTAAATTTTATAAACGCATTTTTTAAATTACAGGCTGATTTTGTTGCATGAGTGTGATCATGCCATAAATGTTTTAAGAAAAATGTTCACAGATGAATTAGCTATGAAATATTCAGGGCTAAGAAGAAAAAGTAACTCCATTACCAATAAAAGACTTGTCTATCATAAATCTAACAATTATTAATCCATCACCAAATTGTTCCAAAACAGCAATATAAAACCTACTTTGCACAGCATGTCCTACATTGAAGGCTTATTTGGTTATTTTGCCAAACTACTCAAAGAAGAAGATATTTTTATTTCAGGAATAGCTTTTATATTCTTTTAAAGAAATGTTTTCAAAAATTAAATCCACCACCCCTCCTAAATTTAATACTAACATAGTTTATTCAATCTCTTGCAAAAATTGTCAAAACACAACATTGGCCAAACATCACAATATATCCATAAGAGAATTAGACAACACGAATTAAGGCGTCATTCATCATAAAAGCCAAAGTTTCCAAAGCACTCTTATCCAACATTCCGTTGAAAATTTACATATTTTTACCTTTGAACCCAATTTTTAAGCATTTTTAAAATCTTTTTGAAGTTGAAGCAACGGAAATATATTTTTTAGTGGGGGAGTTTTTACTAAATTAACTCACACATATACTGCACAGTATTCTGTGACAGCATCAGGTAAACTGCTTCCTAAAGTGTTTTTATGTTTGCGTGAGCCAGCGGGCGAATTTGGCCAAACAGTACCGTCAAAAATGGAAAAAACATGCCTGAACTGGGAAACGTTTTTTTTAACCGCTTCTAAAGTGGAAAATTAACAAAAGGACATTTTGTGTCATACATAAACAATGTTCTAGGGCCCTATGTGGAAAATAACAAGTTTTTGCTGATAATTGACTCATGGGGTGGTCAGACAGACAGCTTTATTCAATAATAATTTTACGAACGAGGAGGAGAAAATACAAAATTGTTATCAAATCACGCAAATTGAAAGGGGATTGAATAGAAAGAAGACACAGTGAAAATACATTCTTTAATACATCACCAATTATCCGCTGTTGTATTTAAAAAATGATCAGATACGCATGGTTTGTGAGCAAATTAGGAAGCACTAGATATGCTTTCCAGGATCTGTAGGTAGAGCCAAATGTTTATGTAATGCTGCAGAATTTTAAAGCGTGCTCACTGCAATATATTTTTATTGTTTTTCATGCTTTTATGATAAATATCATCCAGCAAATTGTAAGCCTTGAAATTTTATTTTATATTATTATTTATCTGTTTTTATTTATTTTAGTTTAAATACATATAATTTATAAAAAAATGTATTATTTTAATATGCAATACAAATATATTTATTTTCATAATGATTTCATAAAAATCTACTATTTATAAATTTCACATAGTTTTTCCACTTACAATATTCTTAATACTACAAAAACCACCACACTAGATAAAAAAAGTACTCTGAAGGAAAGCTGGTGAAAGAAGTATTTCCACCTCGAGTATCTGTTCCTTTACGCGGTGTTGAAAACTATAGAAGATTTAAACATAGATTAGTATAATCGGCTCCTTCATGAAAAAATGAAGTGATGGCTGTGTAAGTGTTCTCTTTTATCTTATTGTTATCGAGGAGCAAGATTCATTTTCCCTAGGCTAGGATAAATTCTGTGAGCCATGGCCATCGAAATTTTATAATTCGCATATTGTATTATCAACTGCACAAATAATGATTCGGTCTTTATTTTACATACAGAATTTCTGCAAGTCAAAGAGTAGGAGTATTGAATCTGTAATTAATGCTTTTTTGAATTCCAGAGATCCCATTGACCCAATTAATTTGCATAGTCAAATTAATTAAGTCATAGTCAATTTATTAAAACTAGATGATCGTTTGTATTTGACCAGTGCCGCAGAAAATGAAAGAATTAATGGCAAGGATTCAAGGAGAGCTACTATCTTACAATATTTGAATTAAGAAGTAACTTTTTAAATCGTATTATAAATGTTTTTTTTTTCAATAAATATAGGTTTTGTTGTAAAGCAAGAAATTGAGTCAGATAATATAACCATTAAAAACGAGGATATTCAGCAAGCCGAAGAGCGGAAGACAACGACAATGATTTACTAAAAGTTGATAAGATGTAATGTATTTCGCAAATATGTTCTAAAACGGTTATTCATACTGATTATT
>NW_020539707.1:0-30509 GCF_003426905.1 Ctenocephalides felis
AAAGTCATACAAATTTTTAATTGATGTATTGCCCTGAAAACTGAATATCACAATTTCAACATCAAAATTATAAAAAATTTAATATATATATAATATATATCTACTTAGAAATAGAAAAAATCTATATTTCAAACGTTTCAAAATTTTCAGATTTTTTTTATTTTTTTTTTTCAAAAATATTCAAAGGTTTTTACTTTAAATTTACAATTCAGTTTTAAAATGTACATGTTTCATATGCGTTATTGTAATCGTAAGAAATATATGCTCAGATGGATTCATTCGGCATCTCTTCTTAATGAAAATATTTTCTTGTGTTTGATTTCTAGGGATTTTTCATTATCATTTTTTTATATAATAGAGATACAGAATGAAGGGCATTAATTTATGCTTCGACACCATAAAAATTGCAGTTTAAAAAGGAGGAGCGTTTATTATCTCTCCTGCGGGTATTATAAGAAGACAGTGGAAGCGTGGAGACGTACTTCCTGAATTTTTTAATGATAAAGAAGTACGAATGTATAGTTTACAAAAAGGTAATGTTATATTTTTATAGTAATACATAAATACATAGCAATCAGCTATTATAATATTATTAACTATTATTTTAGTCCACAGACGATGCGAGTGGGGCGGAGATGACCGAGGAAAAACCGCGCGGAGGCAGAGGAAAAAAACCGCGGCGACAGAGGAAACAACCGCGGCCGTCGCGTAAACAAACGCGGCGCCGACGCGAAATTACCGCGGTGGGGCAAGGAAACTATCGCCGCGGCCAGGGCGGTAATGATAGTACCCCCGACAGTGTCGCCTCTAGAACTCCACCTGCAGATATCCTCGCGCACTGCTGCCGGTCCTAAGCCCGGGTAAAGGAGGAGGGTTGTGGGGCGAGAAACAACTTTGATCCCACATAAAAACGGCACATATAACGCAAGCTCTAGGTCATGTCTCTTGGGAGAGCGGGGTCCTTGGCTTAATCGCCCGGGTCACGAGGGAGGATCCTCTACAAAAAAAACACTCTCAACTCTAAGGTAGGCCGCGCGCCGAAGGAATGAAATGGCTGTGAGGAAATACAGCTACGAGCAACCAAACTCCGAGGCACCAGCCGACACCCAGGCATTGGGAGCGCTACATGGGCGACTAATATTCTCCGTACTCGTGGGAACAAAATATGAATTCTCAAAAAACAAAAAACCTAAAAATACAACTCGTTGTCAAAACAGGTTACTGCCAAAAAGCAAGAAGAAACCAAACATGAAGAGGAAGAGAAGGCAAAAAGGGAAGTAACCCCTTGAAATAAGCAAAAACAGTCTATTATCAGATAGAATGATTTGCATAAAAAAAGAAAGAGAAGGCCTAGAAAGCTTCCAACAAGATTAATAAATGTGCCATTAAATTTATATTGGAAAAGTGGTCAAACCTGGAGATAATGCTCCAGAAAGAAATAGTGGACGAGAGAAGGCACAAGGAATGTATATAATAAGAAATGTAAAAACGGCGCCAATATGTCATACGCAAAACGCAGCTGCAAAGGCAGCAAACAAGGCTAGTACTCAAATAATAGAAAAAAGCAAAGCGAATTTGTATATATTAAGCCAGAGTGCAGAAAAAATGACACTTTAAAACATGACGAATTTAAGGACAATATCAAAACTGGCTTTAAGAAATTATTAAGCAAGTTGTTAAAGTAAAAGTATTGAGACAACTTAGAAACAAAGGAATTGTCATCGAAGTTCAGGCTAAAAAAGATGTAGAATTAATAAAGAAATCTAACCCTAACCGCACAGAAATTAATTGTTGACGAGCCCAAAAAGCTACAACCTCAAATAATTGTATATGACGTAGAAAATGACTGCAAAAGAAAAAGACTTTCTGGACAGTCTAGTTGCAAAAAACTTTGAATATTTAAAAAAAAACGGAAGCTGAACTTCTGAAAAATAAACACCAAAATTGTAACAAAATTTAAAAATAAGTTTGGCAAATGGAATTGGATAATTAGCACTGCCAGGAAAGTACGACCAGTAGACTGCTAAATGAAGGCAGAATCTACACCTGGCGCACATATATCGGGTAAGCGAATATATAAAAATACCCAGATGTTATAAAATGTCATGCATACGGTCACATAGCAAGGTTATGCAGTGCAAAAAATGTGCGAAAAATGTAGTAGCAGTGAACACATTTCGAGTGACTGCACCATGGACAAGGATGCAAAATGCGTTAACTGCATTAGAAACAAGCGGCAGAGACGGCCCACAAAGTGACCTGGAATTGTGTCCTGAATACGGGAAGCAAATAAAAATCTATAAAAACAAGATTTCATGGGATTGAAAGCAGCCCAAGTAAAAGCCCAAAGATCACCAAATGCAGCTGCTAATTTGGAGTTTATCTTACATCAATTGGGACTTGATATACTGTGTAAACAAGAACCGTACACTTTAAAAGGTAAAGTAAAAGGTTACACTTCAGCTGGACTACAGCGAGTGTAACCTTTGAGTGCTACAACGAGAAACAAACAATCCCTGGGGTGCGATCGTAGTCAGAGATAGGGAATACGACATTTTTTCAAATAATGCAGTAAACGGAGCGTTTTAGGTCTGAATTTTTTTTACTGTGCTCCGAATTGAATGAAATTTTGGAATTAGGTTATCTTACCCTCAAGTTCAAAAGTGAAAACAATTCGGGTTGCGCCATCACCCCCGGGGGGATGACACCCCTCTCAAATTGTGTAATTACATTTTTTTAAAATAACGTCGGAAATCGATAGAAGAACTAATTATAAGAAAAAAATATCTTCTATAGTTTTTCAAAAAAAACTAATACTTTTCAAGTTACTGGCCACTAAAGATTTATATATTTTTGGCGTTTTTCTTCGTTTTTTTACAAATATCTCCTAAAATATACATTTTAACGAAAATCATGTAATGAACAAAATAATGTCAATAAAAATCTTAAAAAATCGGTATTACATAAAGTGTTCTAGGAAAAATATTAAGCAAGATTTAAAGAGCAAAGTCGTTTTTTATTTCGTTCAAGATTTAATTGTTGTATTTAAAGCCATCCAGTGTCGAGGTTTTACATTTTATGCATTTCGGTGAAATTGGGATTTATAGTGCTCAACATAAGCTTTAAAATGAGTGCTGTTACAAGTTTTTTGCGTGTAAAATGAGTGAGCTATCATGCAAATAAGAAGCATATACGAAGTTTTTTTCTTTCAAATCATATGGTTTAATGAGCGCCATTTCCACCAGAATTAAAGTAATTCATATTCCATCTAGAATTCACTTCATTATAGACGTCTTGATGGATTCTAGCAGATTCACTACTTTAGTACAAACTATTTTCAGAAAACTCACGATTTTATAAAAACTTTTTTTTCCAATTTGCGCGGCCGCGCAGTCTTTAAACATTCATAACTCTGTCAATTTTTGTGTGAAAGAAAAATAATAAAAAATAATAAAAGCCAGAAAGATCCCTTAGATTTTTAATATGCTTTCATACGTGTCTTTTATTCTTTTTGAGATATAATGAAAATAAGTTCGATTTTTAAAAAAATCGAAAAATTTTTTTTTATAAAATCGTGAGTTTTCTGAAAATAGTTTGTACTAAAGTAGTGAATCTGCTAGAATCCATCAAGATGTCTATAATGAAGTGAATTCTAGATGGAATGTGAATTACTTTAATTTTGGTGGAAATGGCGCTCATTAAACCATATGATTTAAAAGAAAAAAACTTCGTATGCTTCTTATTTGCATGATAGCTACCATTATACACGCAAAAAACTTGTAGCAGTACTATTTTAAAGCTTATGTTGAGCACTATAAAACCCAATTCCACCGAAATGCATAAAATGTAAAACTTCGACACTAGATGGCTTTAAATACAACAATTAAATCTTGAACGAAATAAAAACGACTTTGCTCTTTCAAATCTTGCTTAATATTTTTCCTAGAACACTTTATGTAATACCGATTTATTAAGATTTTATTGACATTATTCTGTTCATTACATGATTTTGTTAAAATGTATATTTAGGAGATATTTGCAAAAAGACGAAGAAAAACGCCAAAAATATATGAATCTTTAGTGGCCAGTAACTTGAAAAGTATTAGTTTTTTTTTTGAAAAACTATAAAGACATTTTTTTCTTATAATTAGTTCTTCTATCGATTTCCGATGTTATTTTGAAAAAATGAAATTACGCAATTGAGAAGGGGTGTCATACCCCCGAGGGGTGATGGCGCAACCCGAATTGTTTTCACTTTTGAACTTGAGGGTAAGATGAACCTAATTCCAAAATTTCATTCAATTCGGAGCACAGTAAAAAAATTCAGAGGTTATACCCTTTTTTCCTCTCCGTTTACTGCACTAAAAGGTCGGTGCTAGAATGCGATCATGTAATGTGCGTAGAAATATGCACTTATAAGGAAAGCTTCTACCTCATAAACGGCTACATGCAGTTCTCAGTTGACATAAACAGCTTTCTCCGTAAGCTGGACGCAATCCTCAGGAAACGGGCTGGCCGCCGTATCATTGTCACAGCCGTCGCTAACGCAAAATCTGGTCTGTGGTTCTCTAGAACACTGGACAGCAGAGGCAAAGAGTTGGAGGAGTGGATCGCCTCCAACAATCTAGCCGTCTTAAACGAGCCAAGCAACAATAGCACATATCAGAGCGAAGCCGGAGACACTAACATAGACGCAACACTGGCAACATTAAACATGTCTTCAAAAGTGATCAACTGGAATGTAAGTGATATAGCGACCGCCAGTGATCACAGTCTTTTAACTTTTGAAGTGGTGCTCGAAGTGCCAAACACAAGCCAAATAAAAATGCACACAGCTCCGGCGGCATAGTCATTTTACCGTTGCGCTCGGATGTCGCCACTCCGGCGGCAAATCGTGTCGGCGACGACTCGTCGCAAACTAAACTTACATTCATTTTTTTTATTTTTTAAAAATTAATTTACTATTACATTCATTTATTGATTGATTTATTAATTTTATAAATAAATATATAACAAAATTAATTTATTAGCTCATGATCCCCATAATTCTAATAAAGATCTGTGAAGAAATGATTTTTTAAACAATATAGCATGGTTTTGAGTGCAATTTTTTTTAATTTTCAAAATTTTCTATTTTATTATCATAATAACTATATTTAAAAGCAATATAACCACATTTTGAAAAAATCCGATACAAAAAAAAATTCCGAGTTGAGAGATAAGTATAGCACTATAATATTCCGAGCGCAGCGTACCGACTGGCAGTCCGACTCCCGAGTCGAAAGTGTTAAGATATTTAATAAAAAAACAAAAATCAATCTGTGATAAATGCATACCCAACAGGAAAGCCGGAAACAAGGTCATGCCATGGTGGTCGGAGGAGCTGACTTGTCTAAGGCGGGAAACTAATAGAACCAAAAAGTGTCTCTTGCGGGCCGAGAGACTATGTCTTGACATACCAACCAAAATTCAGGCATACAAAAGGGCAAGAAATGACTATGTCAGAGAAATTAGGAAACAAAAAACAACCTCATGGAAAGACTTTGTGACAAGCGTTGGTAACGAAAATCTCTGGAGTATAGTATATAAAATCGTATGTGATAAAATAAACAAGAAGGCTTCTCTATGCTCACTAGAACTCCCTTCCGGGAACTTCAGTAAAGCATGGGAAGAAACTGTGAACGTCCTTCTTAAAAAGTGCTTGCCTACAGATGACCAGCAAGAGATGCTGATCATATTAAAATTAGAGAAATTATGCGTCAATATCAAAATCAGAACCTCGAACCAAGCATCGACTCTGTAGACGTAGAACGGGCATTACTAAAACTAAAAGTTAAAAAACCCCAGGAGAAGACGGCTTCACTGGCGAAATAATCACAAAATTATGGAGCCACAACAAACAAGCAATCCTAAGTACACTAAACAAATGCTTCCAAGATGGTAGTTTTCGTACCGGTTGGAAACAGACAAACCTATGTCTAATTCCCAAACGAGGGAGTGAAAACAGAAGGCTTACGCCCAATTGCCCTTCTGCCAGCGATGGGAAAGATCTACGAGAAAATACTCGTAGAGCTTATTAAGGCAAATTACATAGAGATGAACATGTGCAATGCACGACAATTTGGCTTTAAAGCAGGCGTCTCCACGGAGGACGCACTGCTAATCTTTAGAAAATGCATGGCAACAGATATGAAGTATGTTCTTGCTTTATTTGCCCAACTAAGAAGGTTGGGAGAAGCATGTAGAAAGGATGTCCACAGATCAGGAGGAAAACTGTGGAACCTATTGCATACGCAGATGACTTGGCGCTAGTAATGAAAGGAAACTCCAGAAATGATCTGGAGAAGACTGGTACTATGGCGCTTAAATTTGTTGAGGATTGGTGCGTATAGATAATAGGCTAAACTTTATAGCGCTTCATCCTGTCAGTCAGCTTCATCCTGAAAATCAGGAGGGTTGCAAAGGAGGAATGGGGCCTTAAAAGAGGCACCCTTGACACTCTGTACAAGGCAGTGATATTTTCGATAGCAACATATAGCGCTGCTGCGTGGTTCGACAAGTCGCCCCACACGCACAACCTTAGAGACCTGAACGCCGCGCAAAGAATAATACTACTGACTCTCACACCAAGGCGTGCCGGACCACCGCCATAAATGCACTACAAACAATAAGTGGCAAAATGCCACTAGACTTGGAGATTACACAGCAAAGTATCATAAACCTTGTAAAAATGAGAAAATTAGCTGGAATAATTATAATTACAATTCAATAGCAAACCCAAGCAAAGAAACCCTCAATCTAGAGGTTAAAAAGATAAAGGAAGCCATAAAGCTGGAATGGCAGAAAAGATGGAAATTGGCAAATATGGGTAGGATAACCCACGGCTAAATTGGCGACGTAACATACGCTACAAGAAACAAGTGGTTTAAACCCAGTAGGGAGTGCGTGTACATTCATTTCGTTTAGGCACACACTTTACACAACGGGCGCCACAGAAGACGACAAATGTCCCTTCTGTGGACAAAGCGAGACAAGCGCGCACATGCTGGTCGTGCGACAGATATGATGAATTAAGAATGCAAAAACTCTTTGAAATAGCAGGAAACACAAACTTTGATGTGTACCTGGGAAGCAAAGCCAATTACCTGGGGCTTGTTGGTTTTGCAGCACAAGCCATTAAAATCAGAAATGCAGTACAAAATTAAAACTACAACCTATAAACCAGACTAAAGCTAGAAAATCAGGACCGCCTCCACGTGGTTAGGGATGGAAACGTCAGTCAACTGACAGCCAAAGGTCCTGCACAACACCCACAAGAATAATATTTAAAATTTGAGAAACAATCAATTATCAAGCAGACACTACATAGCAATGAGTGAAAGCTCGAGTTATATGGAATAAGAATAAATGTGTCGCTCCTAGAGGACAAAATTCTAATTGTGGGTTTTACACGGGGGATCAACAAATATCTCCGATTCCAATGGTGAACAACATCCATGGGTGCACAATAAGTTAGGATAAAAATGTTTGTGCGATTAATAAATTTAAATAAAATAAATTATTTCTATATTTACAATATTTATTTTATTTATAGTATCATTATATATTTTGAATGTATGATGTATGTTGAATAAATATTCTCTAACTTTTGTATTGTTTTTCAAATATCTATGTTTCGTCTTGTTACATCAAAATTAGATTTAAGATTAGCTAATGATCATTTCTATATAATTTCTATATTTGACTTATGTTGATTCTAATTCATCATTCATTTGCATTATGTTTTAACTTATAGTTATGTGCTATTCTTTTAAATTTCAAGAATTCATATGTTTTATGTATCCAGAATGTTACAATTTTTAGAAAGTTTTTTGATTGAGTTTTTACTAAATTTATTGTGGATTATGTTGAAACATTTCAATTTGCCATTGATATAGTAAAAAAGACATTAATTGTTGCATTGAAAAGTTGAAAAAAATGATTAGGGGTGCTTTCAAAAAATACTCAAACAATAAACGTAGTGAAAGTTGTGTTCATTTGACGCATTTGTTAATACGGTCCACGGTCCACTAGAGTCTAGTGACTGGACAGTCCCACTCAGCCGTCCCAGCCCATGGCATAGGCAATCCACAGTTTTGCTCTATGGCAACTTTCATTGGCAACACGAGTTTCCCTACTATAATAAATTAGATTTTTGTGCAGACGTCCCGGAGTTTATGTAAGTTACTATAATAATGTAGACATTTGTGCCAGTTTGTATCAGAATTCTGATAAAGATATCTTTCCACAAAATAATTATCAGTATTTACAAGTTTGTTTTTATTACATATAAAGTTCTTCATTTTACATACTATCATTACAGTTATTCACTATACCTGGAAAGTTTGGAAATGTTAACAAATGCGCCATCCCTACTGCAAGGGCCAGTGACACGTGGCGTCAAAAACATTTAAATAATTTGTTTTTCATAAAGAAGTTGGACCTGCTAAGTACGGGGCTTCAAGATGAAGATTATATATTAATAATCATGACAAAAATGCAATGTAGAATGTTGAAGAACTTTGGTACTGACAGAGTTTGTATTGATGGTAGTCATGGGACGAATGGATATGGGTATCTGCTACAAACACTGCTTGTGGTAGATGAATTTGGAAGCGGCATACCAGTCGCATTTTGTTTTTCAAATAGGCAAAATGAGTTGATGTGTAAAATATATTTCGAAGAAATTTATAAGGTGGTGGGTATACTTGAAACAAAGGTACGCTACAGCTTATTTTAATGCTGGGTCATCTGTCATGGGTGCGCCACAGCATAAACATTTATGCTCCTGGCATATGTCTAGGAGCTGGAAGAGAGCAGTATCACAAAAGATTGTAAATTGAGAAAAACGTGTAGTCTAGAAGAATTAAAAATGATTTTAGATGAAGATGATTTTTGGAGCAATTTAAATTCTTATTTGAATGAACTTAAGAAAGATGACGATGCTAAATTATTTATTACATATTTTAAGAAATTTTATTACAACCGAGCAACTACTTGGGCGTATTGTTATCGGAAAGGTTTAGGAATAAATACTAACATGTTTTTAGAAAGTTTTCATAACCAAATGAAAACCGAGTTTTGGGAAGAAAGTGTTCTAGGAGGATGGATAAGGCCATTCAATTGGTGTTACGCCTCGAAATGAATGCTTTTATTCAGAGGACCCGTAGAATAAATGGAACATTACTATCGACAAGGCAGAGAGATGTACGAGTAAGACATATAAGATGAGTGGACAGAATTATTCATAGTTCTAACTGTGTATTTAAACTTCGCGCGCGTCGTTCGTATTGTCAGAACGACGCGTTACTGTTATGTTGGCGACATGTCATGCAAGACGCAATGTTCACGTTTTGACATGACTTCCCCGCAATACTTGCCGCTCTTGTACATATACCGCCGAGGAGTAAACATCTTATAAAATATATTAACTTATAATCCATCCAGTGTTTCTTTATACCATAATTTGGTCTTTCTCACGGATAGTCACCAGTGCAAGCTTTATTTTTGAGAATTATTATACACTGTGGTGAGAAAAGTTTTTTTATATACAAGAAGTATTACCGGCGTATATTGTTTTGTTTACGCGTGCGGCATTGAAGTTGTCTATGTCGTTCGTAAACAAACAGCAGAGCAACAAGAATATCCTTAACCAAGCTAGCAGTTCGGACGCTGAAATCGTCGTCGTCACTCAAAGATTTGGGAGTTCCAAATTTTGAGGTTAGGATTCAGCTCGCAGCGCAAGAAAAAGGTATTCATGCAAACACTAATTTCGTACAACTCGACGATCAAGTTATAATCGAGAAGCTTCTACACAAGCTGGGGAGGATATCGTGTTACTAGGATCCCACGTGGAAGACAAAAATTAGGATCAACGCTGACTCGTGTAATTCAAAACACGGGGGTCGTGAGTGATTCAAAATTCTATGCATTGCAGTAACCTCACTATTGTTGCACATTACACATAAGTGTTTATTGACCTTATTCCTGTATTAATTGACTTAGTAATAAGTGTTAAGATTTCTTTATTGCTTTTGTACATTGTGTAGCACGTGTTGTAATAATATTAATTTAGTATAGTATAACTGGCTGGTATAATGGCGGATGCGGATTCATTGGAAGGCACCTATAAAATGATCAAGGCTTTATTTGATGCCATCAACAAATATGTTACTGGATTCCAGGAGGGCGACAATGTAAAGGCTCTCTCTGTTCGGAAGCAGAAGCTTGTTGAACGTATCCACAACTGGGATGAGGTGTACGTCCAGCGAAAGCATGTCTCCAGGTGTGTACACTAATGAGTACCTTAAATACTCGGAATTATACTTTGATATGATAGCTGAGATAGAATCAATTATTGACTCCCATCAAAAATCCGAAAAATCAAAAAATAGCGTGAAATTGCCAGATATTGTATTACCAAAATTTAATGGCGAGTATAGTGAGTGGACAGCCTTTATTGACATTTTTAATTCATTGATTCATAATAATTCAAAATTAGCGCCAGTGCAGAAATTGCACTATTTAAAAGGTGCTCTCACCTTATCAGCTTCAGAATTAATATCTAGTATAAGTGTCACAAATGAAAATTATGCAGTAGCATATGATCTTGTAATTAAAACTTACAATAATCAATTTTTAATTGTCAATGCTCACTTGCAGAGCATTGATAGCATACCTGTAATACAAAAGGGCAGTCATGAGAGGTTGAGAGCTCTTTTAAATAGTGCAAGACAACAAATTCAGTCATTGAAAGCCTTCTTTGAGCCTGCAGCACATTGGGACATTATCTTATTGCATATGTTGTGTAGGAAGCTTGACAGTGGGACAAAAGTGGCTTGGAATCTGTCTCGGGCGTCAGAGCAGTTACCTTCTTTAGTGGAGTTCTTCACATTTCTTGAACTCCGGGTAACAGCCTTGGAGAATTCGTGTAGCACAGACAGCAAACCAACCACCAAGTCTGTTCATACAATTGTTAAGAAACCTACACAACTGTGTAGTTATTGCAAAAATGAAGACCATGTGCTGTATAAATGCTCTACTTTTAAGGCACTGGATGTAAAGGCATGTAAGTTTTTTATTAATAAAAATTCGATTTGCTCTCGTTGTTTGGCTTCTCGACATAATGTTGCTAAATGTAAATTTAGATATGATTGTTCAAAGTGCAAAGAATCGCATAATACTTTGCTACATGAAGAACCTGAGCCAATGCCCAGCACTTCAAGTAGTACTGTATGCATGGCAAATAATACGGGGATGCAAACATCCCCGGTTATCTACGGTTTCTCTCATTGTTATGGGCACCGACGGAACCCAACATAAGGTGCGAGCGTTGTTGAGTGGGTCACAAATCAACTTAATAACTTCCTCGTTGTTAGCAAAATTGAAATGCCCGGTTAGTTCATCTCTGCATAAATTGAGTATGTTACAGGGGCAGACTGTTTTGTGTGACAAGGCTGTTAAGTTGACAATAAGATCTAGATTAGGGTCCTTTGCTCGTACTATTAATTTTGTAGCTGTTGACAGGATCACCCAGTCTCTGCCTTCTGCGTTTATAGATTATGATAACTGGAAGATTCCAGATAATGTTGATTTAGCGGACCCAATGTTCAATGTTCCAGGGTCAGTTGACATGTTGATAGGGGTGGAGTTATATTTCGAAGTGCTACAGCAAGGTTGCATTCGTTTAGGGAACCACCTACCTATCCTAAGAAAGAGCTGCTTTGGTTGGCTGATCTCAGGGGTATATACTTCAAAAACTCAGGAAAATGTGCATGTTTGATTTATTTCTAATGAAGACCTGCATAACAGTCTGACCAGGTTTTGGCAGTTGGAGGAGGTATCCTCTAACTATACAATGACCGGGTCTGACAAGTTATGTGAGGATCATTTCCTCTCTAATGTTTCACGGCTTGAAAATGGTCAATTTGAAGTAGCTCTACCCTTTGTAGATGGCAAAATTGAAAAACTAGGATCATCGTATTTAGGTGCAAAACATAGGTTTTTGAATTTAGAGAGGCGATTTTCTAAAGATAGTATTTTGTTTGCAGCATATTCACGGTTTGTGAATGAATACATTGAACTAGGGCACGCTGAGTAGATATCACTTACTCAGGATGAAGTAATTCAAAATAATTTATATTTCTTGCCACATCACCCTGTTGTGAAGGATAATAACTTCAATAAGATTAGAGTAGTTTTTGATGCTTCGGCGAAATCTTCCTCTGGTGTCTCGTTGAATAATATTCTTCACACTGGCCCTAAATTGCAGCAGGATTTGTTTTCTATCTTAGTTCGATTCAGGTGCCATCAGTTTGTTTTTGTGCCAGACATTGTGAAAATGTATCGCCAAATAAAAGTTAAGGATACTGATCAGTTATATCAGTTGATCTTATGGAGGGGGTCACCCCAGGAAACCTTAAAGATTTTCAAACTCACCACGGTAACATATAGCACAGCTAGTGCTCCGTACCTGGCAATGCGCTGTTTGAAGATGCTGGCGCAAAATTATGCGTTAACATTTTCACAGGCAGCACAAGTGCTAGATACGGACTGCTATGTTGATGATATCATTACAGGTGCTGATACTGCTGATGAGTTGGTTAAGATACAAAGGGAAGTTGTACAATTGTTAGATGAAAGGGGGGTTCTCCTTACATAAATGGTCAAGTAACTGTCGTGAAGTTTTACAAACTATCCGAAAGGAAAGTCAAAGCTCTGCTATGGCCTTGTTTTCTGAAGCAGACACTGTTAAAACCTTAGGGCTTGCGTGGAATCATTCACAGGATGTTTTTAAAATAGCGCATATTAAGGTGTTGACACAAAACGATCTGTATTATCAACAATTGCACAGATTTATGACCCAATTGGGCTCATATCTCCAATATCTGTAACTGCAAAGTTGATAATGCAGGAGTTGTGGAGGCAAAACCTTGGTTGGGACGAGACTTTGTCGCGAGAGTTACAAGATAGGTGGAATGTTTTTAAAGTTCATCTCTCTGATCTAGAGAATCTCAGTATTCCCCGAAATATTTTTAAGTCAATTCCGGTGACAATTCAATGTCACGGATTTTCAGACGCCTCATTGTATGCATATGGTGCCTGCATTTATCTAAGGGCAACATACGCAGATGGCACCTTGTCATCAAGGTTACTTTGTTCGAAATCGAAAGTAGCCCCATTAAAAAATGTGACGTTGCCTCGGCTAGAATTATCTGCGGCTTTGCTCTTAGCAAAGTTATTTAGGCAGATGATGACGATCACAAAAATCCCAATTAAGGAGTCGTTTCGGAGGAATTTATATATTGGGCATTGTTAATTTATTTACAATGCATAATGAAAAGTTTTGCTGTTGTTCGGACGACTAAGTACACAATGGAGGTTCCTTCCAAATGGTTGATAGTGGAAAATAATGATTCTGAAAATATAACTGAAGTGTGGTGGCCCCCTGCCTGTATGAAATATCGCATTTCGTCTTTAGCTGCGAAGCAAACGTCAGTGAACAAGTCGGAGTGGATTAGAAGAAAAATAACTTTTGTCGGGTTATATGGTGGGAAATAACTTAAATATGAAGTATTGAAATGTTGGAAGCTTTATTGACTTCGATATTTGTTCTAGGCACATATATGTCAGCAAGGAAGCACGCAGATGATTCGGAATATGCCTCGCAAGAGGAATTAGGCAAGGGGCATAGGAAAAGAAAGGCTGCAGTCATACCTGAATCAGAAAGCGACACTTCGGATGGTGAAGGTAATAAATTACTGCAATTTCAAAATATATTTTATATAATATTTTTAATTATTATAATGTACAGATGCAGCTGTAGCAGGGCTTCCTGACCTCGTTGACTGGAAGCTATTGAGGTCCAATTCCGGCCTTAGCGTAAGAGTTATAAAAAAAAAAAATCGTGATCATATAAAATATTATATATTTTCAAACAAATTTGTTCTTAATGCAGCTACTACGGGCGGATGTGTGGCTGAATCTCAATCGCATGGAGTTGCTGAAGCTCAATCGCATGGAATGGAAGATGGTCCAATGCATGGAGTGGAGGCTCTCCCAAGCAGAGGACGGGAAGCTGCTTGCAATTGCATTTTTTTAAAAGAAGTACAGATGCTCAAAGAGCGTTTCTTGATTATTGAATGTGAGTAAAATGTGACTCATTGTTTATAATGTTTTCCTAACATCTATTTCTGTTACAGCTCTCCTTAGAGTTGCCTTGCCAGGCGTTGACTGCAAAATGGCTAGCATGAATAAAATAATGCAGGATTGGGACAGACCAAGACAATCTGATTTATTTTGACATATAATTTTTATTTGATTTCAGCAACTCTTGATTTAAGTCTAAATCGTTTGATAATCTTGGAGAAGGCCAGCGACCAAAAAAGCAATTCGATCCACCGTACATTGCACAAAAAGGAAACAAATATTTCCGATACTTTATTCCCTTTGAAGACTACTGTAAATGATGTCGAAGTGGTGGAAAAAAATGGGCGATAAAAATGGGAAAAAATGGAATCTGATCTGGTATAAAACATATGAAATTATTTAAAAAGAAAAAATTAAATTTTATAAACGCATTTTTTAAATTACAGGCTGATTTTGTTGCATGAGTGTGATCATGCCATAAATGTTTTAAGAAAAATGTTCACAGATGAATTAGCTATGAAATATTCAGGGCTAAGAAGAAAAAGTAACTCCATTACCAATAAAAGACTTGTCTTTCATAAATCTAACAATTATTAATCCATCACCAAATTGTTCCAAAACAGCAATATAAAACCTACTTTGCATAGCATGTCCTACATTGAAGGCTTATTTGGTTATTTTGCCAAACTACTCAAAGAAGAAGATATTTTTATTTCAGGAATAGCTTTTATATTCTTTTAAAGAAATGTTTTCAAAAATTAAATCCACCACCCCTCCTAAATTTAATACTAACATAGTTTATACAATCTCTTGCAAAAATTGTCAAAAACAATACATTGGCCAAACATCACAATATATCCATAAGAGAATTAGACAACACGAATTAAGGCGTCATTCATCATAAAAGCCAAAGTTTCCAAAGCACTCTTATCCAACATTCCGTTGAAAATTTACATATTTTTACCTTTGAACCCAATATTTTATATAGGGAGGATTGTACTTTTAAAAGACTTTTCTGATAGCAGTTTAATCTTTTTGAAGTTGAAGCAACGGAAATATATTTTTTAGTGGGGGAGTTTTTACTAAATTAACTCACACATATACTGCACAGTATTCTGTGACAGCATCAGGTAAACTGCTTCCTAAAGTGTTTTTATGTTTGCGTGAGCCAGCGGGCGAATTTGGCCAAACAGTACCGTCAAAAATGGAAAAAACATGCCTGAACTGGGAAACGTTTTTTTAACCGCTTCTAAAAGTGGAAAATTAACAAAAGGACATTTTGTGTCATACATAAACAATGTTCTAGGGCCCTATGTGGAAAATAACAAGTTTTTGCTGATAATTGACTCATGGGGTGGTCAGACAGACAGCTTTATTCAATAATAATTTTACGAACGAGGATGGAGAAAATACAAAATTGTTATCAAATCACGCAAATTGAAAGGGGATTGAATAGAAAGAAGACACAGTGAAAATACATTCTTTAATACATCACCAATTATCCGCTGTTGTATTTAAAAAAATGATCAGATACGCATGGTTTGTGAGCAAATTAGGAAGCACTAGATATGCTTTCCAGGATCTGTAGGTAGAGCCAAATGTTTATGTAATGCTGCAGAATTTTTAAAGCGTGCTCACTGCAATATATTTTTATGTTTTTCATGCTTTTATGATAAAAATCATCCAGCAAATTGTAAGCCTTGAAATTTTTATTTTATATTATTATTTATCTGTGTTTTATATTATTTTAGTTTAAATACATATAATTTATAAAACAAATGTATTATTTTAATATGCAATACAAATATATTTATTTTCATAATGATTTCATAAAAATCTACCATTTATAAATTTCACATAGTTTCGCACTTACAATATTACTTAATACTACAAAAACCACCACACTAGATAAAAAAAGTACTCTGAAGGAAAGCTGGTGAAAGAAGTATTTCCACCTCGAGTATCTGTTCCTTTACGCGGTG
Organism: Ctenocephalides felis; assembly: GCF_003426905.1. Taxonomy (NCBI): domain Eukaryota; kingdom Metazoa; phylum Arthropoda; class Insecta; order Siphonaptera; family Pulicidae; genus Ctenocephalides; species Ctenocephalides felis. Next base: position 16,170 of record NW_020539707.1, read on the forward strand.
TTGAAAACTATAGAAGATTTAAACATAGATTAGTATAATCGGCTCGTTCATGAAAAAATGAAGTGATGGCTGTGTAAGTGTTCTCTTTTATCTTATTGTTATCGAGGAGCAAGATTCATTTTCCTTAGGCTAGGATAAATTCTGTGAGCCATGGCCATCGAAATTTTATAATTCGCATATTGTATTATCAACTGCACAAATAATGATTCGGTCTTTATTTTACATACAGAATTTCTGCAAGTCAAAGAGTAGGAGTATTGAATCTGTAATTAATGCTTTTTTGAATTCCAGAGATCCCATTGACCCAATTAATTTGCATAGTCAAATTAATTAAGTCATAGTCAATTTATTAAAACTAGATGATCGTTTGTATTTGACCAGTGCCGCAGAAAATGAGAAGAATTAATGGCAAGGATTCAAGGAGAGCTACTATCTTACAACTATTTGAATTAAGAAGTAACTTTTTAAATCGTATTATAAATGTTTTTTTTTTTCAATAAATATAGGTTTTGTTGTAAAGCAAGAAATTGAGTCAGATAATATAACCATTAAAAACGAGGATATTCAGCAAGCCGAAAGAGCGGAAGACAACGACAATGATTTACTAAAAGTTGATAAGATGTATGTATTTCGCAAATATGTTCTTAAACGGTTATTCATACTGATTAGTTTTTGGTAAAGTTCGGCCGCATCGTTTTTTCGTAATTACTCGAACCCAAGGCTATAGAAGTATTGAATTTATAATCAATGCCTGTTTTTTAATAACAGAGATCCTATTGACCAAGCAAAGGTAAATATGCAGTATGGATGTGAACTCGAATCCAAGGCTATAATAGGAATATAATGGAAATATAGAGTTAAGCAATAGGCATTTGTATTTTACGCAAAAGGAAACATAGATGTGTGAGTGCTCTATGAATGTGATTCATTTGTTTGGTCACCGGAGTATATGCTTTGTTTTACTGCATAAAAATAATAGTGCTTGCAACTTAACAAACAGTATGTTTGGGAATTTATTGTATTTTTATATGCAAGGATGAAGAGTTTCTCCAAAATCTCATACCAAAACTGAAATGTATTTAGTAATAATGCAATATGGTATTATGTATCTGCTAAAAATGAAATGCTCTCAATATTTTTTCCTTCAGAATAATTAAAGTACATGCAAGATTAAGTATTGATTATTGATTTTCACGTATAAAATGATTTTCAACTATTATATGAAAAATTAATACACAGTTAAACTACTATACAAGCTACATACTTGCATTATTTCACATACTTTAGTTTTTGAATGTAAATTTGTTCCACTGAATTAGGCTTAAAGACGAAAACTCATGGATTCTAAAATGAATTTTTCAAGTAAATTCATGATTGTATTAATGATATGCCCTAGCTATAGATATATGATTAAATGTATGTAAATGCTTTCATTGATCGCTTAAATAGCAAATAGCAATTTGTATTGAATTTGAAATTGATGCTATTTCCATCATAGTTAATATAAAAAATCTACTATATAAGATCCCAAGCTCAGCTAATAATGGTTCATAAGTTCCATGCTGGTGGCAAACAGCAAGTATTAAGTATCAAGTTCAAATTCGATATTTTTTCTTTTGAAACATTTAAAGAAATCATTACTATAAACTTATTACATTGAGTATCTTTTAACACACTTCAATTTAAATTCCTTAATCAATTCAGGACTTTTCATCTAATCATAACAATTGAAAACAATGTAAAACTCGATATATATTTATATATATATATATATATATATATATATATATATACACATATATACCCACATTCATACATATACATATGCCAAAATTTATTGGGATACTTTAGTAATGAATAAGTACAATATTCTATCACAACTTCCGATAAATTCTATAGCAGCGAGCAAATTTTTTCCAAAAGAATTATTACAGTGCAAAAGTATATCTTGAAGTGGGAATATGTTACTATATCAGAAATTTGAAACATTATGAGAATTTTACATAGTAAGTCAAGTTTTTGTTAATATTAATTTTAGGAGGTGACCAGAAAGCAGAGTACCGTCTAAGTATAGTAGAGACTATGTGAAGAAAAAAATTATGAAGTTAATCATGTGAGGTTTACTTTTGAACATAAGAAAATAAAAAATAGTTGCAAAATTAAAAATTGAGGATAGTAAAATGACAAACAAATAAGAGAACTAGACCAAGGACCATAAACAATGCTACATAAGTTTAATCTGTTCCATAGAAAGTTAATAACAAATTTAATAATTGAAATTATCGACAGCGTGTCATCAACAACCATATTTGCTAGCAATTATAAAATTTGTGAATCGTAAACTAACAGCTAAACTCATAATTATACAGACAACATTTGCTGATAACTGTTAATAAATATATAGACATACTTTTTACTTGTAGGTTCGGACAATAAAAGCAGATCAAATGTCTAGAATTTCATTCATGAAATTCTGGAAACATGTGCATTTAAGTGTTTCGTAAAACAATTTTGCTATTACTAAGCATTTTTGATAATACTAATCAGGATTATATCCAACGCAATAAATAACTTGCAAGTACTTACTTGCTAAAAATTATTACTCAGTGTACCTTGCATGGCTATAAAATGTAGGATGATTTTGTTCGGCAAAACATTCACATGGCTCTCCATTATGTTGGATAAAATTTCTTCACCGACACCTGAAAGTTAAGAATATTATACTAATTCATATATAGAAATAAAATATTTTAAAATAGTCTCAAAAGGAAAAAAAATTAATGTCAACTACAGTGTTAAAATAGAATATGCATTAGTTATAGCGTTTCTATGAAATTGGAAATGATATCAATAAATAAAGTAAGTGCGTATGTACATAATAATCATAAATAAAACAAACATTGTGTTTTATATTAAATCAACCGCGTGTTGCAACAAAAGCGTGGAAAGCACCAACATTTTTAACGAATATTTCACATTGAAAATCAAAGCGAATACGAAATAGAACGCTGTCAAAATTTTTGTTTCACGTCTTGAATTAACAATTCATCAAAATACTAACCAAAAATCTGCAAACAATTTTATCGCCAATTTATGCCATTTGATTATTTGTCCACCAAAGCACTAATTTTAAATAAAATAGAAAAAAAAACACCAAAACACAAATACGTTCAAACTAATGCGCAGCACGAACACGAAGCAACATAATGGATTACTGATCACACAGAACACGTGACTTGAACACGACCACAGATTAATAGATGCACTCACTCGACTAGACGCAGGTCTGCCAACGGAAGCAAAATGTCAATGGCGCCAGATACAAGTTCATCTTTTGCGGAGTGAATGCTCGTATAGAAATCTCTCCTTGCATTATATTGAGCTTGGCTAATATAATATGTCAACAATTGTAAATCTGTAGATAGTTTTTATATTAAAATAAATTATATTTTTTTATTCTTAGTATTGTTGTTATTGATATGTAATTATAATTTTACAAGTAACACAAAAATATTGAATGAACAATAATCTTAACTAGTGCTTGAAGTCAAATTGCTGGAACTTTCCGGATCAAATATTACTTTTTTTTTTTAATTTTAACATTTTCTTAAAAAATCATAAAAATCAGTTTTTGATTTTTTTTATATTCTTATGTTTTTTCGAAAACTAACTTTTTTTATAGCAATCGTACTACGCCGATGTTACTTAGACAAAATATTTAAGCGCGTTGGCGCCGCGTCGCAGCCTATATTGGTATGCAACCCATAAAAATGTAAACAAAATTTGAAACTATTATGAAAATCTCTAAAAAGTATCTGATATAGATGACTCTCAAAGCAAGGACTCGAATTATCAGATGAAAAGAGCTCAATAGGAGTTTTTTCAAGGCGAAGAAAGCCTTTTTTTTAATTTTAACATTTTCTTAAAATTTCATAAAAATCAGTTTTTGATTTTTTTTATATTCTTATGTTTTTTCGAAAACTAACTTTTTTTATAGCAATCGTACTACGCCGATGTTACTTAGACAAAATATTTAAGCGCGTTGGCGCCGCGTCGCAGCCTATACATTGGTATGCAACCCATAAAAATGTAAACAAAATTTGAAACTATTATGAAAATCTCTAAAAAGTATCTGATATAGATGACTCTCAAAGCAAGGACTCGAATTATCAGATGAAAAGAGCTCAATAGGAGTTTTTTCAAGGCGAAGAAAGCTAGAGGAATCACTAACGACTGAATATCACAGAATTAAAATACAAGAAACCTTTAAATTCTTGGGTGTCACTTTCTACAGAAGATTATCTTTTAAAGCACATATAGATCAGGTCATCAAAAAAGTTGAAACAAAAAATATTTTGCGAATATAGGTAATAGATTTGTTAATATAGCATAGTAGAGAGCTCACCCTACAACAGCTCTAAACTTATACAAAACATTAATTAGACCACCATTCGATTTTAGAAGTCTAGTTTTCAATAATTCCTCACATTGCAGGAAGCTAGGCAAAATCCAATACAAATGTTTGAGATTATGTATAGATGCAATGATCTCCACACCTACAAACTATAGGCGTTTATATTAGCAGATGGGTCAAAACTTAAAAAATAAACCTGCCTGTGCAATATTTTTTGAAAAACAAATATCAGAATAGGATATTAGCTCCCAGACTTTGTTTCAGTTTGGCCAGCAGAGTTAATAGCCATAAAAAAAGCAATCGAATTCGTCGAAAGTATCAAATTCACTAAAGCGGGTATTGTCACTGATAGCAAAAGCTGCTTAGACAAACTGAAAAATCTATTTTCACAAATTGAACATTACAATATGAAGTCTACAATAACTAGACTTATATACTATACTAAATAAATCTGTTGGAGCACGGTCATATGGTTAAATTATTATGAATAAGATCCCAGCTTGGTATTAGAAGCAACAAAAAAGCGTACACTATAGCAAAATGGGTGGAACAATAATCCACGCAGCCACAGTGAATAACTACTATATGATTAATTTTGAACAAAAAATATTTGACAAATAGCAAGAAGAATGGAATAGTTCGTCGGAGACAAGGGGACCATATCGCTGTAAAAGAAATCATGGTTCCGGAAATTTGTAAATGGAAACAGAAGTACAATCGTATCATTAACGAGATTGAGATTTAACGATGGCAACTTACCCGCACATCTGAAAAGGCTAGGAGTAAAAGTATCAGAATCGTGTCAATATGGAGCACCAATTGGATCAACTGAACACATAATACTAGAATGCAGTCTATTTGAGGAAAAAATGACAAAATTGTTAGAGGAACTGCACCCCACAAAAACGCTAATCAAGCCCTTCAATTTGTCATCATTATTACAGAATTTAAATTGTTATCCTCACATATTTAGGTTTATTAATGAAAGTAAAGTAAAGATATAAGTGAATAATATTATATGTATGTGACTTGTGTCTAAACTAACTTCGGTTAAAGTAAAACAATTACCACATGACATTGTAATTTCAGCCGAGGCATAATTTGAAAAATCATCATTTTCAAGAATTTTTCGAAACTGTGCGTAATACCAATACTTACTGGGAATTTTATCGAAGTATTATTGAAAAAAAAAGTTACCTTAAAAGTCAATTTACATACTCCAAGTTGAACAATGATATTGAACTTGATAATTTTTAACAAATCATGAAAATGCGGTCAAATCCTTAACAACAAACATAAAAATAGTAGTTAAAAATAAAATTTCCACTATTAGTCTTAAAATTAAAAGATTGATAGCAGCAAAGCGGTAAACAAAAATAAGATGGCAAACTTCACATTATTCACCTGATAAAAAATTCTTAATGACTTAAGTAATACATCAAAACTCAAAATTAAAAAATGGAATGAAAATAGCTCTAATAATTATAAAAAAACTTAACAGATTTGATAACTATGTGTGAAAGCATTGAAAGATACTGAAATCAATATCTTTATCGGATTATTCATATTGTTATAAAATTATAAGAAGGTTATGGAAAGTTTGTCTTGAAAAAGTTTTATGTAAATTTAAATATACTTAAATTTTGAAATATTTCGAAAAATTAAAATTTTAAAAAAATTAGAGCAAATCTTGAATTTTTTTGAAAATATTTAGTTTTTAGAAAAATTCGAGTTTGAACATTTTTAATTAAAACAATTTTTTGAAAATTTTGAAATTTTTGAAAACTTACAAGAAAAAACGAGAACAGAAGTTGTTCTGAAATCTGTTTCCGACATTGCTAGGCAAATGGTTATACAAAGAAATTTGTTAAGGATACTGCCGTTGTGAATAGCTGGCATAAGTGGGAAATGTGGCTGGCAAGGTCGTAAATTATAGTATATATTATCGATGCTAGGATAAAGTGTGGCATGCACTAGCCAAGAAATCTGGCGTCGTGTGCAACGGGTTTAACCTATAAATAATATTGTTTAGCGTTTGTTATTTTTTATATTCCCTCATCGATCATAGTAGTCCCCACTTATGATAGGTAAATTACTTTTTGTCTACACTAGAATTTATCGAAAAACTAGTGGTGCATGGCATTGTACCTTAAGGCAAATTGCTAGAACTTGCCGTACCGTAATTAGTAGATTAGTTTTTGTAACGCTAATAGGCTGAATCAACACATAAAAGATCTAGCAGTTTTTCTTGCTAAAAAGCAAAATTGGTTTTTCACTGGTGAGTGCAATGCATTTTACTAAGTACTCAAATTTATATATACCTCACTAACTGTCTTTATCAGATCCCTCATCCAGATGTAGTACCCCTATAGACACAGCCATATTAATGCAATTCGGTCCTTCCGATATCAATTAGGAGAAGCTTTTTTTTTTTCACAGTCTTCGTTCAGACTTCGAACGATTCACATCGCTCAGCCGATACCAGTCATTTACATAACAAGTGATAGTGTAAACAATAGTGTTTTCTACCTGTGTCAGTACCTGCGACAGTGCCCGCATTGCGTAGTTTATACAGCCAATCACGTGTCCCCATTGCGGGGGACATGGCGTTGTTTATAAACACAGTGACATTTATAATTATAATATTATTTTCATCGTGTCAAATAAATGTTATTCAACCAGTGAATTTTTCAAAGTTTTAAATCATGAATAATACTTCTGAAAATTTTATCACTAAATCACAACAAATTCTTCAAGATGATTCTACAACTAACGCAGAATTTGTCGAAACGCATATTCTACCACAAATGAATCAACAGCGAACTTCTTCGCAAACGTCAGAAGATATCGAAATGCTTCCAAGTGACAATAATCTGCAATCGCACAAACCATATCCAGTAACTTTCAGGGACATGCGTTTCAACGCGCAATATCAAGAGTGGAAACTGGCCATGAGTAAAAAAAGACAGCAAAATGAACCTGCACAAACCGCTAATGTCACAAAAAAGGCAACCACAAAAAATTATTGGTTAGATCCGATACCAACCAAGAACTATTATAATGTATTACAATCAGTTGCTCCGGAAAACGACAAAATGGACGAACAGCCTTCAACTTCAGCGCCTCCAGTGGAAAAAGTTGTAACTCCGCCACCGATTTTTGTGCATGGGGTCAATGATATAAAACCTCTAATAGAACTGCTAGAAAATAATGTTCAGAAACTCTATTCATACAAGACCGTTGGTTTGAAGGAAGTTAAAATTAATACTAAGGATTCCCACACATACAATACTGTCCTCAAATTATTGAAAGACAAAGGTACTCAACTTCACTCATACCAGGAAAAAACAAAAAGGGCATTTAAAATTGTAATCAAAAATCTTCACCACAGTACAGACATCGAAATCTTGTCAAAAGAAATCTCAGATCTTGGGCATAAGGTCATACGAATTTACAACCTAAGACAGCGTACTACTAAACTTCCGCTAAACATATTCGTTGTTGAACTGCAGCAAGACAAAAATAATAATAAAATATACGCAACTGAATTTTTATATAAAACAAAAGTTATAATCGAACCCATGCGCCATTCTCGAGAAGTTCCTCAATGCAGCAGGTGCCAATGTCTAGGACATACTAGAAACTATTGTACAAAAGATCCACGTTGCGTAAAATGTGCCGGTAATCATTTCACTTCAGATTGCTCATGGAAGGACCCAATTAACAGTAACGTAAGATGTGCATTGTGCGATTCAAACCATCCAGCTAATTATAAAGGGTGCCCAATATATCAAGCAGAAAAGCATCGGCGATTCCCACCACTAAGAACAAAAGAAATCTCACAACAACCTACTACAAGTAGCAGACCATCACTAATACGGCCAAATGTTTCCTTTTCTCAAATAGTTAACAACCAACAAAACGCAAATAATCACCAAAATCCTCAAGAACATGAATCATCTACAAACATCAATCAAACAAATGTAAGTTATCAAAATGACATACATGAATTAAAATCTATGATAAAGACCTTAGTAGACCAAATAGGCATCATGCTCAAACTTCTGACAACCGTTCTTCCCAATAACAAATAATGGACACAAATTTTAAAATTTGCACATGGAACGCCAATGGTTTAATACAGCACTTACAAGAAGTTAAACATTTCATTATACAACACAACATAGACATACTTCTCATTTCAGAGACACACTTCACAAGCAGAAGTTATATAAAGATACCTCAATATTCCATCTATAATACAAATCACCCTGACGATAAAGCTCACGGTGGGACAGCAATAATAATAAAATCAAATATAAATCACCACATCATGGAACCTTTTTGTGAACATTTTCTGCAAGCTACAAACATTTCCGTACAATTTCTTCATAAATTTATAACTATATCATCAATCTATTGCCCCCCCAGACACACAATCCTGAAAAGCCAATTTGAGTCATTTTTCAACGCGCTGGGCAACACATTTATTGTTGGAGGCGACTTCAATTCCAAGCACACGTACTGGGGATCAAGGCTCATAAACCCCAGAGGACGCGAACTTTACAATACGGTTGCATCACTCAGTCTACTACCCATATCTACTGGCGAGCCAACCTACTGGCCATCTGATCTTCAAAGAATACCAGATTTGCTGGATTTCTACATCACCAGAGGTTTTCCAAGAAATTCGCTGAAATCTTCGACATGTCTGGACTTAAACTCCGACCACTCTCCCGTTTTCTTGAATATACTCAATCATAAACCCATCAACAATCTAAATAAATACTTGACTACTAAGTTTACATGCTGGAACAAATTTAGAGAGTATTTAGACAACAATCTAAATTGCAACATACCATTAAAATCTGAGAGTGACCTCAACGCTGCTGTTGACCTGCTAACAACATCTCTTCAACGATCTGCTCTAATTTCAACTCCCACGCCGAACAATAATTACAACATTGATTATCCAATACAAATAAAAGAAAAAGTGGCTATTAAAAGAAGACTTCGGAAACAATGGCAACTCACAAGATCACCGATGGACAAATCAAAATTAAACAAAGCTTGCAAAGAACTAAAAACCTGTCTTCGAGAACACAACAACAAGATCTTTGAAACCAAACTGAAAAATCTATCAGCTACTTCAGACACAAACTACTCACTCTGGAAAGTCACCAGAAATTTTAATCAACCAATTATTCCTGTTCCAGCTATTAAAAAAGGAAACAACACATGGGTCAAAAATGAACAGGATAAAGTCAACTCGTTTGCCAACTTTTTCGAACAAATTTTTCACCCTCTGCCGCAGCAATGCAGCACCCAAGAAGAAGAGTTTATTCACAATAATCTAAAAGATTCTCCAACATACGGCGACCATTCAGACACTCGTTTTACTCTTTCTGAAGTAGCACTTGAAATAACGAAGTCAAAATCAGGCAAAGCCCCTGGGCATGATCAAATCACGATACATATGCTGAAACAACTCCCACAAAAAGCCTTGAGTATTCTAACCATTCTGTTCAACTCCATTATCAGACTAAAAGTATTTCCGTGTGCCTGGAAAATTGCAAAAATAATTTTAATACCAAAACCTGGTAAAGATCCCACTCTGATGGAATCCTACAGGCCAATTAGCTTACTACCCATCTTGTCTAAAATTTTTAAAAAATTACTGCTTAAGAAGATCCATGCAATTTTGAGTGACAAGAACACAATTCCGCAATATCAATTCGGCTTTAGGAAACTCCACTCAACAATCGAACAAACTCACAGAGTAGTCCAGGAAATCAACTCATCTTTACAAGAAAAAAAATATTGCTCAGCCGCATTTCTAGATGTCTCACAGGCTTTTGATAAGGTGTGGCACACCGGTCTCCTCTACAAGATAAAAACAAACCTTCCAGCTAATTTATACCGACTACTTCAATCATACCTGGCAAACCGACAGTTTTTTATTAATATATCACATTGCAACTCTCCTCTGAAGCAAATAAACTCAGGCGTACCACAAGGAAGCGTTTTGGGTCCCACATTATTTTTATTATTTACTTCAGACATGCCTACCACAGCTGACACCAACATCGCCACTTTTGCAGATGATATCTGTATTCTATCGAAACACGAATGCCCTACAGCTGCGTCTAACGCCCTGCAACAGCATCTAAATTTAGTAGAAATGTGGCACAAATTTTGGCAACTTGAAATTAACAATCGAAAATCATCTCACATCACCTTCGCGTTAAGAAGGGAAACATGTCCGCCCGTCTCTATCAATGGGGCTCAACTACCTCAGGTTGAACATGTAAAATACCTGGGGTTTCACTTGGACAGAAGGCTTACGTGGAAAAATCACATAATGAAAAAACGTTTCCAGCTTGAAGAGAATTTTAAAAAACTTTACTGGCTGTTGGGTCCGAAGTCCAAACTATCCACCTACAACAAGCTTCTTGTATACAAAGTCGTCTTAAAACCAATCTGGACTTACGGCATTTCAGTCTGGGGTAGTGCCAGTCGATCTAATATAAACATCCTACAGAGAGCTCAAAACAAGATCCTTAAAAAAATACTGGAGGCTCCCAGGTATGTACCCAATTGGCTCGTTCATCAGGACTGCAACATACAAACAATAGCGGAAGAAATTAGCAGATTTGCTGCGAAATATAAGTCAAGATTGGAGAACCATCCAAATGAACTAGCAAAGGACCTACTTTCTGCGAACACTGTCAAGAGACTAAGAAGATTAGATCCACTAGACTTAGCATAGTTATATATCTAGTATAGTGCTTGTAATTATTCTCACATATTTATATTTATTATCTGCTTGCAATTATTGTCATATATTCATATTTATTATACTAACTTAAAATACTACCAATGGGTAGTATTTTAAAAACTTATTTAATAACTAATCACAACAATTACTGAATGCCTTCTCAGGCAGTTGTAATTTAGATGGAAATAAAAAAAAAAGGAGAAGCTTTTTGATATTGTAAAGTTTACAATATCAAAGTAATGTAAAGTTAACAATGTAAAGTAACATTGTAAACAATGAAAATTTCATTAAAGGATATCAACACGAAGCTCTGAATTTATAATTGTAATACAAATATTACACAATATTACATTAGAATCTATGGAAAATTTAAAAATATTTTTGCAAGATCATCGAAATATTATAAGAATATTCTAACAACAGCAAAATAACTGAGCAAAGAGGTGGATGGAGAACAAGAATTTAAAGGTGGTTCGGAAGTGCGACAACGAAAGAAAAAAACGACCATTGGATTATAAGCTCTCCGACGAATCGCCAAGATTTCCATTAGATAAATGTAAAAGTATTGTGTTTTAGGTGCTTTTAGATGTTGAAATGTGTTCGACAAACGATCGCTTTCAACAATTAAGGATCGATTTTAAAAAATCGATTTTTTAAATGAATTACAGGAAAATAATACAGAGCTTTAAGAAAGCATTGCAGTGATTTAGAAGTTATTTTAAAGGACGGCAACAGTAGAAATATAAACTCAATAAATTTTTTGCATTTCGTGATATTTTTCAGACAATCGATTGTAATATCCGAAAACAATTTGATATCCTTAATCATATAGTGTACGATAATTTAGCATTCCCTAATTTTTAAATTGCCTTGAATACTCATAACTTTACCTGTTTGTGTAGCAAAGTGGTGCACGTAGTTTTTCGAAATTGAAAGTAATTAAAACTCACATAAGAACTAATATGTTATAAGATAAGCTGAATAGTTTGGCGTTATTTAGCACTAAACATGGGAATGATTTGGGTTTGCTCGGTGAGTGGAATCGATGGACGTTGAAGAGTGACCATCAAATTGTAAAATTAAAAAAAAGTATGGTTTCCCGTCTTTAATGGATGAGAGTGTCTTCAGCCCAACCATGTTATAAATAATTAAATCTCACGTGACACTACTTAATCCCGTTAATCCCGTATACATATTCCCTCTATAGCGGAAGACAGTGCAAAATGTTTAAATTGTGCGATGAGCAATTAATCGACCCATTAAAACAGTCTCAAAAAATGGGTCGCTCAAGGAAGAAAAAAATTAATAAGAGAGCGTACACAAGCAACGAATTTCGACAACTGATAAATTCAAATAATAGCACCGACGACCCATCTAAACTGGAATTATCAAATAGATTTGCAGCCTATCGATCACAGATTCAGATCCGGATACGGAAACCAAAGAACTAATGGAAACCGCCAAAACAATCATCAAAAATAGGGCACAGAAAAATAACTTCGAAGGAAGTACAAAGAAAGAGCTACTTTATCATCCAAAGCAGCAACATCTAAAAACGTTGTCAGAAAGACAAAACTCCCGCAAAATACGAGTGACGACTAAATTGGCGCAATCTGAAATACTGATTTTGAGGGGCCACTCCAACGGACATCAAAGCGGATCTCAAAAAATCACAATTGGAGTTAGTCAAAGTTATTCAGATGAATTCGACAAAAAACGGAATAATATATAATATTTGCGTGTATATTTTAATTCTAAAACCCGAAAAAAGAATCCAAAAAGTGATCAGTGCCCATTATATGTGCAGTAAAGTGCACGGAGATTCATCAAATTGGCCTGAGGTGTCTAAGAAAAATGATACCCCCAATCCAACATTCTGCAACTGCAATGGATCTCATTCAGCCAACTATAAAAACTGTCCAACACTACTGAACTATTTAAAGAAAAGAGAAAACACAAACTCAAAACCAAAATTAATACCAGCTATACCTGCTTTAGTACCTCTTCAGAAAAAGTACAGTGAAGGTCACTATTTCTCCCTCTGAAACGGCTCACAAAATTGAAATAACGGCGATAACACAGAATGGTTTTTTAAGCTGATCAAAGGACTTCGATATATATAAAGTTTTGAATAATGTTCAAGTGTTCCTGCATAAATTTTTAGCAGCCAAGGATATAACCGAAATTATGATACTCAATGCACAATTTTTTGCGCAGTAGTTGCTCATCTCAACTATTTTATTGTCCAGAAGAAGCATTAGATAGTGAAGAAGATAGACATATTATACCAGATTCATGGCGAAACAGTACTACAGACACATCAAAATCTCTTCATTCTAAGCGACAAATACCACGCAAAAGAAGTACAAAATATTTTAGTAAAGTACTGTGAAAATGTCCGACTAACTTGGCAAGACGACTATGAATAGATGCGGTATTATAATGTCAGTCTCCCATGTCCACATGGTATTAAATTAAAAATCAATAAAATTATATTTTACCTGTGATGTATTAGTAGTTTGTCTTGGTTTGTAGCAAAATCCATAAAATGAATTGCTGTATATGCAAACCGACTACACTTACAATCTTCATCACACCCGTACATGAACTTTTGATTCCCTGTGGCTTTTCTCTTCTGTATAATGCCTGCAATAATTAAGTAGGAAATAATGTGAATATAATAATCTGTATGCAAACTTTAATAATTTGCCATGTTCACTGGTTTTTCCGTGTGATTTTTGTGTGTGTATTTTGTGAATAATACTGTGAATAAATTTCTCAATTAATTTCATTCAGTGTTTGTATTTATTATTTGTATTTTGGGTCGTTTTCTTTCCTCAGCATTCATATTCAGAGCAAGCTGAACGATAGTTACGAGATTCATCCCGCCGACACTGCTTACCTTACATCTAGTTACAAGAACCACCTTGCTGATAGAGCATATTTCTACCTGTATATGATGCGAGATCTCTATACTCAAGGAGGATTACTCTATATATTTTTGCCAGTTACATACCAGATAATTCATTATATAATAATATTATAAAATTGAAGTAATTTGTATAAAAGATTGAAATTTTAAGAAATAAAGTTTTTTTATTATATTCTCGAATACCAGGTACACAAATTGCGCAGTCGGTAGGATAGA
>NW_020539708.1:0-16355 GCF_003426905.1 Ctenocephalides felis
TGAACCGATTTTAGAAATCTAAAAGCCATTTGATGTATCTCAATTAGGATTATCGTTTCTCAGATTTGTGCAACGATCGGCCGAGCAGTTTCTTTGTAATTTGGAAAAATGGTAAACTTTCCGTCCACATTTAAGCTCATACTAATGTAAAAGACCCAAAGAAAATGAAGAGTTCATTTTTACGGCAAAATTATTAATGTATTGTGAATAAAAAAAAATCAATTATTTAACCCGTTTTATAATTTCTTAATACAACTGTTGAAAAGCGCTTGAAAACTGCGACTTTCACTTATAGTTAGATTATCTTCATGCACACAAAAACAGTAAATATGAAACCATTTATAAAAACGTTTTTTTTTCATTAGTTTCAATACCGGCCTTCAGATGAGTTTGTCATTCGGTCAAACAATTTTTTATAATTAAAAAAAAAATGGCATAAGTTTTTTTTTAATTAAACCTTGTCATACTTAACTGATAGAGATCGAGGTAATCCTGTACTAAAATGACGAATATTTTTTTACCTTATGATCAAAGTAATACTGCAATTTCTAGTCGAAGGCTTTTTGTTCATTATAAATAGATCTATTTTTTCATTTCGTATATGTATATTACTCTAGATACTGTTATAATTAAATCAAGAATTCATATTAGTTTTAGTATTTCTTCTATGCTGACGAATATTTGCATAACAGACCGTTGCATGAAAACCTAAAAGCGAGAAATGAGGGATTAAAATTTACTTCATAAATATTTTATATTTATAAATCATTAGAATAACGCTTCAACTTTATTCCGAGTTAAAATTAAATTAACCAATAATAAAATTAACCTAATTAAAAACCAACTAAAATTTTAGTAACTTTTCCTAAAAGTTTTCCAATTTTCTGTTGGAAATGATTTTGTATAAAATGGAATGGTTAAGGATAAGTCTTCCTACATTTTTAATATTGTGTGTAAAATACCAGTAGTTAACGAATGAAACCTAGGTTACTTTTATAACTAAACTCACTTAATAAGGTAATTTCAAAGGTAATAATAATGAAATTACCACTTAATAAGGTAATTTCATTTACAAGGTATTGTTTATGTTTACAACATAATTGTACTTGCATAAGGCCATGATTCCTAATAAATATTCATAATTATTAATCTTACATCTTGCACTATTATGGAAATTTGGAGAAAATAGCTATATCTTGTAAAATGTGGTCTGCTCTTTGCACCTGGACCTCAGGAAACTATCCGTTTTTGGAGCCCCAAGAACTACTATGCATTTTAAATGGAAATAATATTTCCCTTGTGAGATAAATGTACATAAAATCGAATCCATCTGTTAAAATCGGTTTATATATTATAAAACCTAGATTCGGGAAAGTTCCGCAATTGTCGTCGGCAATGTTTGCTCAGACATGTGACGTCACATACCCTTCTATGCTTGAGCACTATATACAACCGAGAACATATGAGGACTAGCAGTCCATGTCCACTGAAAACATGCCCACGATTGATGCAGTAAGTTCATATTTGTTTGATTTTCATAAATTTTATTATCAAGATATAATTCATATTTTTGTCCTATGTTAATTTAAGCTTAATTTGAGTAAGTAAAGTTTGAAAGCTTTGACATTTAGTAAAGTTTACACATTGAATTATTATACAAAATAGATCCAAAAATTTGAAATACAATTATGACTTCAGGCCAAACAATGTAAGCTGATAAGTGCAATTTAATCCAATAACCTTGATATCTCGAAATAACGATTTATTGCTTATATACTTTGAACTTAATAACACCTAAAATCCTATATTTGCATAACTTTACGTATAAATTTCAAATAATAAAACATTTACCATATCTACCAGTATACAATATTGCGTGTCTAGTGTATAATTCGCATGATGGACATTTACATTAACATTTAACTTGACCATATATTAACATATGATAACGTTTCCAATCGCTTCTGAAGGCGTCCATCGCATTAATCTCTGGCTGATTAGAAATGCTGTCAAATTGATATAAACTTCTAATAAGTCTTAGCACATTAACTTTTCTATAAAAATTAAATTACCAATTCCGATGTGTATCGAAATGCTACTTTCGATTTTTGTATCCGTTGACATGCCAGGCCGGATATGTGAAACCGTGCGACGAAAAAACCAAGTCAATAATCTTTGCACCAGCGAAACTTGATTTGATAGAATTTTATAAAATACAATTTTGGCAGTAATATAATTTAATTAATTGATTTAAAAATACTGTACTGATCTTCTATTGAAATTGCTGTTGAGTTTGTGACACATTTCAACCAATAATTAATAATTACAACCTATTTTTACATGAATTAGATTGGCAAAAATTTAGTACAAAAAAAACAATTATGTTTTATTTAAATTAGTAAGATTTTTTTTGTAAACATTACAGTAGCACAAAGTTTCAATTTGGTTTTGAGTAATTATACTGTCTAAACTAAACGAACTACATGCTAAAACATAACATATATAAAACAAACATCGAACTATGTTCAGTAAAATTCCCAGGTAATCCTAATTATAGAAATATATTTTTTCTTTAAGTTTTTGCATGCAGTTTTTGAGAGAACTAAGCATCCGATTGAACTTTCAGCTTGTGTTGACGAAACTATTGATTTTGGGAATTTTTTTTTATCAAAAATAGTTTTTTGAATATCAAAAATAATTCGTTTTTTTTCTATCTAAAGTTCTAAAGCTCACTTACATACTTTAAATAAATAATTTTAACGTACAATTCAGTTTATATTAGACAATGTACACTATTTATAATAATCTATTTGAAAACATTTAATATTTCTCGAATTTTTCATTGCGGTACGGAAAGTTCCAGCAATTTGCCTTAAGGCACGATGTCATACCCCACTAGTTTTAATTTTAAATTGATTTTACGGAATAATAACTACATTATTCAACCATTGTGAATTACAAATACTTCCATGTATATACCTTGATCTGGTATTTCGAATGAATATTTATCAATTGAATCTTTGTAAAGTTGCATTTTCTTAATGTATATAATAGCCTTATTGTATATAATAGCCTTCGATTCCTATTGATAGGGAGATGTGCTGATTAGTTTTTGACTAAGACGAATCCAGCCGTTTCGGAAAACGGAGTAAAAATGCAGAAAATAGAAGTCTAGTTTTTGAGAGAATGGACCTTCCGATTTGAATAATTCAAAAAAATTTAAAAAGAGTCAAATTAAATAAATTGGCTATATTAATTAATTCATCATTTATATTTTTTTAATATAAAAATTTAAGAACTAAATACTTATATTAATTCATATAGTATAATTGTTTCAATTTAACCACGTTTATATGTCACAGAGTTCTCTGAATGAAAAATGGGTTACTTATATCAAATGTGAAAATTTCCTAGCTCTCGCTCTAAATTCTAAGTAAAATTAGTTTAAATATCAGAGTTTATTAAACAACCGGTTAATGACCGCCGTAAACATAATTTAGAGACCATGACATAGTTAACAATGATTTTATTACTTTTATATATTTATATAAAACTCACGCATGAGATGAGACCTTCAATCTGTTCGGTCGTGATTCTGTACGAGATTAATTACAATTAGGAAAATTATAAGCTTAATCTGTTTGTTGTTTAATTGTCCAGTACCGATACATGTAATTATATGCTTTTTATAAATAAATAATATATTTAACGCGAATCATTTTTCATTGAGGTGTACAATAACATCTCGTGATATGACAACAAATTTCTAGTATCTTAGAGATTTGTATTCTCTTACTGTTGAGTTGTATAATTGAATATAGGTGTAATTCAAATAACATGGAATTAAGAGAATGTACTTATAGTGAAGAGGTGTTATTAGGAAAATGCAAGGTTTAAATGTCCATGGTAAGGAATGCATTCAAAATAGTTGATCATGTTAATTCAGGAGCAAAGTTACGAAGAAAAAATTAAAAAACAAAATAGATCAAATGAATGAAATCTATAATGTACCATATGTATATTTAACTTCAAGAACAAGAAGTTTATGTTATTATCAAAAAATTCGATTTGCCAATTTTATGTTTTTTTTCGACGTTTCAAGCCTTTCTGAATTGAATAAGACCAAATTTGGAAAAAGTGTGTACGTGAATAGATTTTTTGTCGTAAATCGACGTTTTCTCAAAAACGGTTGGGCCGATTTCAAAAATTTAAAAGCCATTCGGTGTATCTCGATGAGGACTAGTGTTCACCAATTTTGCGCAACGATCAGCCAAGCCGTTTCTTTCAATCTGAATTCATCTCAATTCTGAACTGATTTTGATAATTAAAAACGGTTCGATAGATACTGGTTGGAAATCGCGCTGATTATTTTTTGGTAAGGATCGGCCGGGCCCTTTTCTTGCAACAAAGTGTTAAAAAATAGTTTTTCGACGATTTTTATGAAGTTTTTTTGACGGTAGATACCATAGTCTTATAGATCATACTGAAATATTACGGACCTATATCAAGTCGTTTAAATTTAAAAATTCATCGAAGTTTGAGAAAATATTATATTCAAAATTTGTGTCAAGAGTTGCATTTGTGATGTGATGAGTCAAACATTATCTATTCATTAAAATTTAAAAAATAAGCTACAATTTTAGGGCATATAAGCATGTGTCTCTTATCTTGCATGTGCAAGATAATTAATATAATTACAGTGTTTGAGAAAATTCTATTCAAAATCGTAATATTTAGATTTAATTGAAAGCGATAACTTTATTTTTGAAATAAACAGTCGAAAATTTTACCTAAAAGTCTAAATTTTAATTTTGATTGATTAAATCAATTCTCACATATTTTGAGAAGTTCATGCAACTTGTCTTAAGGCTAAATGCCACTTTCAACTAGTTATATATTTTTATCGGCAAACTGAGTTCTTTGAGTATTAGTGCTGACTTTCAAATGTTGTCCTATCTCTATATGATGAATTCATTATTACAGCTTCTAAACATTCCGGGTAAAAGCTATTTTACTTGGTTTCATTTAGTTTTCCCATGCTCTCAATGTCTTTCTAAATTTGCTAAAATTTATAAAATTTATATTAAATCCGTTCTTGAAACTCTCCTAAAAGTCAACTTTCGGCTTGATAAACGTACTTTACTTAATTTCAGTATCAAACGATTTAGAATGACTTCAAATGTTGAGACAATATAAAATTAACGAATCAAATTTTTTACTTAAATTATAGACGTAGTCATATGGATTTGTTTGCTCTATTGGGAAGTTATAAAATAGTTGTGATCACTAAAAACATTCTAAAATTGCCTCAATTTTAATCATGACCAAAATAAACATCTTTTATAGAAATGTGTAATATGATTGACCATATATATATATATGAGATATTAGTATATTTATTACTATTTATAATTATACAAAAATAGAAACACTAACTAACAACAAGATAAATGCATTTCACATACTGTACTTTTTTTAAAAATTAATATATGAAAGTGTATTACCATGCAAAATTGATGCCATTCAATTTTCAAAAAAACCAATTTATTCAAATTGCCTTTAAAATCCACATTTCTAGATTTCTCTTCCATTTTACAAATCCATCCCATTTAAACCCATTTATTTACATACGATCGACAAACAAAAAAAGCTTGCGTAAGATTCTTATCCAAAAGATGAAAATAAATTATTCTTTGCACAGTTCGACATAAATTAAGCACAAATCATCGGTTTTTGTTAAGTGTTTTTTACTTTCTACACGAGATTTTTTTAGGAGACGCTTTCAGCGATTCAGAATATCCAATATTTGCATACAAACATAGAATACCACGTAAATGCCAAGGCGTACATATATTTTATTTAAAATGACTTAATGGTATACAAATATAATTTATTGACATGCAAAGCTAAATTTGTTCTAGGTGAAGATAAAAGAATTTTAATATCGCTTATGTTCGGAAATTAGTAATAGAAAATTTGAGCACAAGTTTCATAAAAAAATCGTAATTTCAAATGGACTCGAATCTACTAATTTAATCAGAAAGTTGGAAAATAATTTTGTTAAGATCAAAAATATTTATAAAAAAGTTTCAGCTTTTTTTAATTTTTTTTTTATTATGGCCTTCGACTGTTAGATCATTTGATAATTATTTTGTTTAATTAACTAAATTTGATATTTAATAAATGTTTAACTAAAAAAATTTTGAAGAAGGATCATCATGTATATAGTAGGAACCATCAATACCCATGCCAAACAATGTGCATGTTCTTTTTGCTGCAAACAAAGCTGTTACCAATCTGTGGAGGCTGATCGATATAAATAGGCGAATATCTTTTATATATTTATTTTATTTCATGATTTCTTGTACACTTTACAAATAACTTGATTTAAAAACTGAATTTGGATACGACTGAAAATGATTAACTAAACTACGACACCATTGAAAACTGAAGTACGACTGAGCCCCGAATGCAATCTTTTTATGCACGCCTTTTATGAGCTCGCAACAGGGTGACTTTGAATTCCTAGATGATATTTTACGAGTTGTTCAATGTCATTGCAGAGTGCAACACAATAGATGAGTCAATGTTGTGTGCGCATTTTGTGGTCTAGCAAGTAATTTTATCAACGCATGCTAGGAACTACTGCGTTGTTTGTATTCTGACCGTTATATTTATAATTATTACGAATGGGTAGATGCCCCTTACAACACATATTAGATTATTCTTTAGATACATTAATGTGTTTGTAAGTCCAAATGCATAATTGAAATACATTTAAATACTGTAGTAATACCGTCATAATATTCAAAAATCAAAAATTATTACTTCTTTTTCCTATATAACAAGTACTATATTTGGTAAGTCAATAAGAATATAATTATGTTCTGATATATAAAAATTATTTTTTTCTTTGCTGTTGATATAATTATTAAATTTTGTTAGAATATTGACTATTTTGAAGTAAAAACCGGTTTTTTCTTTGCTTTTAATATAATTATTGAACTTTGTTAGAATATTGACTATTTTGAAACTAACCAGAATTAACCAAAAATTGAAACATCGTTTTTCTATATAATAAATACTATATTTGGTATGTAGTCTGATATATAATAGTAGTCATTTATGAAGAAAAACAAGAAACAAATTGAATCTGCAACTTCTACTGAGAATTGATTTCATGAAAATGCTGGAAATTATTGATAATTATATATGAATTATAATTCATGTTTTCAAACTACCAGCTGAGACTATATTACAATTATACAAATTCTTCGAATTCTAGTTTAATATTCAGAAATAGGTTTATTATGGGAAACGACAGTAAGTTTTTCAGTCTGAATATTTATTTCGGCCTTTCGCTTTTTGTCTATGAAACAAACACGACATTCCTTTCGAAATGAACGTCGGCACTTAATTATCACGGAATATAAAGTGCAGTTTAATGATTGTAATATCTATTAAGGTCAAAATGAATTAGATGAATTTTGGAATTAAATTATTCCACTCGTAAGATTGATCGGTGCATGGCACTTTTATATGAATGAAATTGAAAATAATAAAAGAAAAGGATTAGAAGAAAAACTTATAATATTTGTGCTCTCTTCACCATTATTAAAAAGAATGCGCGTAAGGTTCACACGCGATTTATGTAAAACTTATTTGCTACTGTACAAGATGGCATTTAAGTAAAAATAAATACATCATATAACAATTTTGAATAATGTTCATTTGTAATATGGTAACACTCGTGATGCACAAATTTATTAGTGTCAACCATTATACACATTTAGCTAATGATAAATTATAAATTATATATTTATAATAGCATTAAAATGTGTATAATATTTAAAAACAATAATGTAATTAAATTCATACTACAAATATGACATGATCGGTTTGTCATTGTAATCAGCATTTAGAAATGAACCTTCACTAGAGGAATGAAGTAATTGCTGATTAATAAATTATATAATACTTGTTCAAACAGTGTATTATGTTAAACAACGCCTAAACAAATATTGTTTTCGCAAATTCACTCATCATGTAATTGTGTTTGAAGAACTTCATGTAATCAAAATTAACATACATTCATTGACTGTTTGTATTTTTTTACTTTTTCGTTGATGATATAATCTCATTCTTTTTTACAGCTGTAATATCTGTCTTGCCTAAAAATATTTTCCATTTTAATAACTTCAAAGATTTATAGAAACTACGACTATTGGAAATATTGTACTCAAGTTACATAATATTAGTTGAAAATTTAAACTAATACAATTCAGTTAATTAGTGAAACAGTCATTACGTACCACTTGTAAAATATCTACTAATTTATTGTATAAGAAAATGTGCAAGAAATCGAATTACGTCAAGAATATAATATACCTGGTTTTGATATTTCTATATAAAATTATGCGTAAATATATATGCAACAAAATAGGTAACGTAAAAATCGTAAGATCAATTACTTAACTCTATAATTTATATTTACATTGCTTGTTGAACATTCTAATGGACTTTAATGTTCCGAGTTTTAACGGCGACTACTTTCTCCATTAAAGGTACATCGCACCTTCCTACACAAAAGTTATACAACAAACTTGTAAGAAAAAATGGATTATATTAAAAAAAAATCAAACAAAAGAAATAAATAAAAAAATGCATTCATGCAGAATCTAATAGTAAAATTAAATATATGCATTATCAATTTATTCTTAAATAAATGAGCAAACCAAGACGCATCTCTATCCATCTAACCACAAGGTACCACCAACGAGGACATTTATTTTAATCTATGAATTATATAATTATTTTATTATTAAAAAAATATGTCAAAGGTGCTGTGAAATATATGTTTCTAGGTAGGTATATGTGAAATATATGATATGTAAAAATTTAATTACACGCCAAAAAAACAAATAATTTTACCTTACATTTGAATCACTTAAAGCAACCAAATTGAAAGAGTTACTTTGCAAAAAGAAAATAAAATTATGAAGTGGTAAGTTATAACTCATTTTCATTAAAAAAGTAAAATTAATTGTACATTTTTTTCGATCTAATTAGCAATATAATTTTTGTTCTCTATTTATTATCATTTAATTTGATTTTCCAAGAAGTTTGCCCAGGAATTTTAATTTCCTGGAATTTTCGCAGATTATACATGTAAATTTAATCGCACATCGGTAATTGCCAATAAATTTGATCGTAAGACATGTAAATCAACTTTTTAAATTTACAGTTTATTACAGCACGAAATGAGTTTAAAAAATATAATTATATAGATAGTAATAAGGAATTGCTTCCTTGGTCATTTAACAGTTTTTCTTCCGTTTCCTACCAACAGATAGAAATATGTTTGTTAGTTAAATTATTAATAAAAATAGACAAATCATAAATACGTTGTTTATGTGCTCCTAATCATAATTTAATTTAACTTTTATTATATATTATATAAACACACTAGAGTGTGTACTTCTCTAATCTAGAAAATTAATTATTTTTTAGATTAACTAACTTAGAAATTGCACTACGAGGTAAATTTTATTTTATTTTATAATTTTAATTAAATTATATTATTGCTCTTTTTATTTATATTTAGCTTATTGTGTGACAATATTTACTTCTAATCTAACAAATATAGAATTTTCAAAAATTAGACAACAAATTCATATCTGAATAAATTAAAGTGTTTTAAGTTGAATGTAATTGTAATTTGGTCTGTAATTTTTTTACACTTTTTTTTAAAAATAAAAGTATCTATGAAGGTACCAGGTGAATACTAAGTAATTTTTTAGCAGCTTGAGATATTAGTGGCAATCGTGGTGCCTATATTTAAATTTTGCAAATTTGTGTTTTTGAAACAGAAAGTAACATAACATTACAAATAAATAATTTATGAATAGTATGTACTAAAAATTATATACTTATGTAACTACTACTACTAGACTTAATTGAGTACAAATATTAGTATGAAAATCACTTTTCATTACTGATACAAAAAACATTTTATTGACAAAACAATTGTTTTTGGGGAAGGAAAAAAAAATTATTTGTTTTTTTTTTTATTTTCCACTTTTTTTTTAAAATATAGAAAATAATTTTGATTTTAATTTTAATTCTAGCTAAAATTTTAAAGCTCACTTATATACCTAAGTTATCATTTATAACAATATATTTGAAAACATTCAATATTCTTCGAATATTTCATTTCGGTACGGAAAGTTCCAGCAATTTGCCTTAAGGCACGAGGCCATACACCCCTAGTTCTAATTAATATATAATATAATATCATTGAAAAATTAATATTCTACAAATTAGTTCCAAAACTAGTTAGACTCTATAATTCAGATATTTCAGGAATTCTACGATTACTCAACAGACCTACATTTCTGAACCAACCTGTCGCAACTTATAAATTTCGATAATTTGACTTAAATTGCCTTTTGATTACTTTTCACAACACGTTATTGTTTAAAACAATTTTCTACAAACCAAAAATTATTAACCATCAAATGCTCATCCGGTATATTATTATCAAAATTACGCAAAATTCACATTACAAATTCGTCTGCCAAAATACTAGTTTGTGCAATAGCCATATATTTGTTCAAGACATACTCTTTCCTTAGTAATAAGATTTTCTATTATGTAAGATTAATATACGGAGTCATTAGACGATGGCATTTGAGAACCGTCACTGATACTTACTATATCTTACATAAGATTTTAATAAATTTTATGTAATTATATTGCAGTGATCGATGAAAAACAAATAAGTTCAATCAATCCAGATGAGAATCAATTTGTATGATGTGTGTTGACATATTGATACATTGCGCATAGGAATGGTTTTCTTTTGTATCTAATTATTGCCTCATATGGAA
Organism: Ctenocephalides felis; assembly: GCF_003426905.1. NCBI lineage: Eukaryota > Metazoa > Arthropoda > Insecta > Siphonaptera > Pulicidae > Ctenocephalides > Ctenocephalides felis. The sequence goes on from NW_020539708.1 coordinate 10,890, forward strand.
TTGATTTAAAATTATTATTTATAATATATAAATTAAATTATTTTAATCAGTTGATACCGTGGTTTTTAACCTGTGGGGCGCGCTCTGTCAGGGAAATAAACAAAAAATATTGGAATAAGAAGAAAAAGGAAAAATAAATATTTTTCATTTATAATTTTTCATATTTTATTTTAATCCGTAGTCTGGACATGGCTGTTTTGAAAATACTGCTTTCATAAATAAACCAATAATTTTGGAATAATAAGAAAAAGAAAGAATATCATTTTTTCATTTATAATTTTACATAATATTACATTTTTATTTTTAATCTGGTAATTAAATTATAATATAAATATCAGTTCAGTATTTGTATAATTAAATTGTTAAAAACATTCAGGGGGGTGCAACATTTTTGCTACTAGAATGGTACAAAAGTTTGGATGCTCCTGATTTAACTGCAATCAAATAATGAAATTGAACGAGTTGTTGTGCATGGCATTATGTTTTAAGGCAAATTGCTGGAACTTTTCCCCGTATAATCTATTTCCACATTCAAGGAATAAAAATAATCAATAATCAATAAAAATTGATCAATTATTAATAGCAATCGTTAAAATATTTTCAAATGAATTATTATGTATTTGTACTATACATTTTATTATTCGATTTCTTAGACCAAATGTTACAGATTATAAATTAGACAACAACAGTATGTATAACTGTAAGAAAGTGTTAAATTTCTTTTTTTGTTTTTGACTTTTTTGTTATGGTAGACATCACCATAGTCTTATAGATCATACTAAAATATTACGGCCCTACGACAAGTTGTTTAATTTCAATTATTCGTCAAAGTTTGCAAAAATTAGTATCGTTTTTTGGCATTTGTCAAAATTTGACCTTTCATCGACGTTTGCTCAAAAACGCCTGAAACAATTTAAGAAATTTAAAAGCCATTTGATGTATCTAAATAAGGATTATCGTTTTGTGCGACAATCTGCGGAGCCGTTTCTTTGTGATTTGGAAAAAGATGTTAAACTTTTCGTCCACATTTAAGCTCATACTACCAAAGCGATTTTATAAAACCAAAAACTATTCAGAAGATATTCGTTGGAAATGATACTGATTATTTTTAAGTCAAAATGTACCGAGCCGTTTTCTTGTGTTTAACTGATGAAAAAAAAATTAAGACGATTTTCAAGGAACTTTTTTTGGCGATATATATCATGGTCTTATAGATCTTACTGAAATATTTTAGGACAAGTAGTTTAATTCTAAAAGTTCAAAGATTGAGAAAATGAGTAGTTTTTGATGTTTGTTAAAATTGAAATTAGACGCTTTACTTGGTATAACGATATACTATTTGGTCTTAATGAACATACTAAACCATTAAAGTCCAACGGAAACTAGTTCAATTATAAAAATTATTGATTTTTGAAAATTTGCTTTTAGAAAATACTCCGAGTTAACGTGTTAGTTCCTTTTCAATTATGTGCAGTAAATCCACTCGGAATACTTTTAATTACTCATAAATTAAATTATTTTTTTTTGATCAGGTCAATTATTCACACATATCGGGAAGTTCATGTACCAAATAATGAAACTTATGGAAACCAATTTATGAACAAAAATTATAACAAAATCTATGGTTAGCAGTTATTTTCTGCAAATGCTTTAATACTTTCAAACGACTGATTAGTTGAAACGATATGTCTGATGCAATCAGATAGAAAGGTAAGCATTTTTGGAATTATGGATTATAATAATATACTCCCATTCAACTCAGTTCTTAATGATCCACGAATCGAACAGTCGGATCAACTGGAATTTTGCAATAGAACAAAATCCAAAACTTATTTATTTTTATCCAATCGATTTATTATTATCTTTCATTACATAAATCACAAATGATTATTTTCACTCTAATGACTTTCTACTTTGGTTAGGGCGGTCTGTATAATGTTGCTATTGTCTTTTCTACGGATATGTCGACATCTTTAATGCACAAGCTATTACTTATTGCTGCCAATCTATTGAAGTTATGTTCTTATAATTTTGCTGCAAAGTCGTGGTGTGGGTTATATAATTCAGTGCTTTGTATAATAGTAATCAGTTTCTAATTATTTTGTTTTAATGGTGTATGTGTTTGCATCCATGAATTAATTATGTGGCTAGTGGATGGTCCAGTTGTCTCTCAATCAATAAAAACTATTAATTATTGCTAATGATTTTATGAATTACTGATTGTTTCGCAGTCATTGTTCAGAACCTAAATTTTAGACTACCAGTGGTTTTGGATTTGATACTACCTCGATATAAGGCATCGTAAAGTCGATATGAAATCGTACAGATTTTTTTTTGAAAGCACAGTAAAAATTTAATACTTATCAAATATAATTAAAAGAACTACACATGTAATACGCTCTGCAAGAAAGATAAGTTCCATAAAAAACATGCAACTCCAAAAATTCCTACCCAAAAACAGTGCTAAACAAAAATCACTCCCGTCTCCTTATTTAGAGAAATTGAATATTTTTTCAATCATTCAAATCGGTTGATCTGTGCGCCAGAATTTCTGGATCAAAACTTGTATTCAAACATACTTTCACACATACATATACGTCCATTTTTTCTAAGGTATGCCAAAATGTTCATAAATTTCTGAAACGTAAATATATGCAAAAATTTTCATCATTGGCGGTTTCTATAACTAACCCTACGGGAAGTTAATTAACATTAAGTAGATTATTAGAAGGTAGCCCAACTATTGGCCAATTTCTATAATTATTTATTTGGTACATTTTTCTTATTAGAATTTTTCATATACCTACTAACTAAATATTTTTTCAATTTTACGCACCAATAACGGAGAGATGTTATTTTAACGTGTAAAGATTTTGTACCTATGTCATCAATTAAAATTTTACTGCTAGACATCAGGCCGTATGTGGTGGGTATCGAACATTGAACCTTGGGTTGCAGGGCTATGGTTCTTACCACGTAAGCAGAGGCATAGAGTGTAAATCAAAGAAGATGCAACGCAACGGAAGTGCGTTACGGCTTACTGAATTACCATTGGCCAACGATATCGTTATTCAAAATGAGTTAAGCGAAGGCGAGACAAGAGAACCAATCGCATTATGTATCATCGTCTTGTCAAATGCTAACCCTACTACTACTATCATTTAAGGTTATGTGTCGATATCTAAATTTAATGAAAATCAAAAGCGTAATTCGGAGTCGATAAAAAACATCTAAAAATGTCGTGATATTTGCTCGTAAGAAAAGTGTTCGCGCCAATCAAAGCATGCGGATATATTTGATATATTAAACAAAAAAATCATCAATAAATAATTATAAAAACCAAAATCAATCAATCAGATCGCAATCAAAAACAGTATTAAAGTTATTGTAAATACACTTATAACTTGTTATTAATACAAAATAAATATATACAGTTATCAATTAAGTGTTTTACATATGGTCCTTCGAAAAGTAAATTCAAATTCAGTCAAAACAAGATCTTAAAAATCATCGGTCCTTACGAGCTGGATTCAACATCATCCTAAATTAAATCAAAAAGTAAGTTTTGATTTTGTAATTTTTGGCTAGATCTGGCATCGATTGATTGTTTTGGCTAGAAACTAAATTTAACAAAGAATAATTGTCCATTTCAAACTACTGCAAAATATGGCACCACTATTGATGTAGCTTTCTCAATAAATTTAGACAATTTGCTGACTGAATTTGTCTCAGCTTCAGTTATCAGACCAAACAGATCATATTTGAAGTATGATAGCTATTAATTTATTGTTTCAACATAGTAGTATAAATAATAGTATATATTACTAATGTTACAAATAAAAGATATTTTCAAATCCTATATGATGATTTCATTTTTAACTTTTAATTAAAACAGAAAAGTTTTACTTCAATCGCGTGCACACTCTGTTTCTGTATCAATTTTTGTCGGAAACTTCAGAACTGCTATTTTTTTCTTATTATAGCAAATTGATCGATCAATTATTATGAAATGTACATTAAAATGACATTAACGACTTTCGTTTGGAAATATTTCTTTGAAACGTGTTCATAAAGTACAATGCAAGTGATGAAAACAGGAAATTTAGTAAAACCCTATTACGTTATTGCGATAAAATCAAAGGTAATTGAAAAATTTATTATTATTAATGAACATATATCTATGCTGATATAAAATAGTAGTCAATTTTGTGAAATAATTGATTAAAATTACATTTACGCGAATAAAACTCTTACCATACAACACTCATGATATATTACAAAAACTGTACTTGATTTATAAACCACGTATAACCTTTTAGCTTATTGCCTTGGTTTTATTGGTCTAAGATTTTATGTTTTAAGTTAATTAGCAACAAAATCAATGATCTTGTTAACTTTTAGTTAGAGAATCATTAGCCGGTAAGCACGTATCTGCGATTTAATGGAAAGTTGAAAGTGAGTGCGTTTCTGTTATTGTTGCATCAAGAAATTGCACCTAGGTAATAATTTAGGATGCCATCATTAAGTTATATCTACGAATAGACAATTTGTAGGAGGAAAATGATCAGAAGGTAATACATGATGTGGGACAATGAAAACTTTACTTATGCAGAACTTATTTGTAGGGAAGAGCAAGGTGAAAAGGTCCACCACCATTATCTCTAAAACAAGTGAAGTGTGGATTTTTTTAACGAAACTATGTTAAAATTGAAGGCAAAAGATATATAAACAGCCCTCACTTTAATTCTTATGACGTTGCTATCAGGAGATAAACGACCATGTATCGATATTCATAACAAAAAAATTATTTTTCGTTAGTAGTTGGTAGTTTTTTTGATTTTGAGCTCTTTTTAGGTTATGATACCTGAATATAATATTTAAGTATAGGTACGTTTTTATTAAATATATTGTTATTTTCAGGTCATATGTAATTGTTTTTTTTTATATAAACTCTATATGTGTGTGGGTGTGAAAAGATCAACTAAACTTTTACACTGGCAAAGGTGTAAACAATAAGAAAATAAAAAATGAAAAAGAAAACTAAGTTAAATAAAATTACAGAACATAATTTATATTAATAGTTGTTTCAACTTTGCTGATAAATATTTCTGGCGAAAAACCAGATCAAGGTGAAATATGTCATTTTCTTTTCAAAATCAAAAATAAAATATTGCATCAGTCGTATCTCAAAGTATTTTAGATTTCCTGACAGTTCTTTCTCACTCTTCATATGGGGTGAAAAGAGACAGATGATAAATTTTAAAGAAATAGTAAATATCATATTTCTATAATTTGGTATTAATTGGCAATTTAACTTTAAATTGATTCACTAGGCGTATGTGGCATTTTGCCCTAAGGTAAGATGCATGAACTTCCCGATATGTGTAAATAATCAATTTAATAAACTTGTGGTACATGGCATCGCGCCTTAGGCAAATTCCTGGAACTTCCCGTACCGTAACGAAA
>NW_020539709.1:0-20154 GCF_003426905.1 Ctenocephalides felis
AAAAAAAAAAAAAATATATGTTCTTCTGATAGCTCGGTGTCTACGTCATATATATACTCCTTTTTTTACGTATATAGTGGTATATATGCCCTTGCGCCGATCTCTGATGAAGTGTCAGTGTTTTTGTGAAATAAGTATTAAGTCCGGAATTGATTCTAAATCTTGCCTTTTAAAGGCACCGGGCTTAATACTTACAAGTTGGATATATATTATTATATCTGTCAAAATTTTAAAGGTGAACGTGCCTTTTGCATACTTTTCTTCCCAAACCCCGGATTGGGGTTGCTAATGGGGAGGAAGTAAGCACCCATTAGCAAGTGCTTTTTCTTTTTCAAAATTGTGAAGTCTTTTTATATCATTTTTAATAAATTTTAAATCAGTGCGCAAAACTCTTCAGGAAACAGAATAATTCCCGGGCAGGGGCCTGGGAAAAAATTCAAGATGTCGAACATAAATCAGAAGATGGACGTGCAGACAAGTACTGCACTAAAAAATAAATATGATGCGCTCACGGACCGTACAGATATGGATACTGATAGGGAGAGTGAGGACTACAGGAAAGTAACACGCCGAAAGAGGCGAAAAAGAACAAGGAGCCTGAGAAAACCATTACTAGGTCGGAACCAACTACCTCAGGCGTCCAAACCGTGACACCCAAAAACACCACCACGAAAGAGGCAAAAATCCCACCGATTATCATAAAAGGTCAAATAGATTTAAAAGCAATTAAATATCTAAGAGAAACATCTAAAATTAATTTTAAATATCAATACCTCCATAATAACCTACACAAAATTTTCACTGACACCGCTATAGAACACGAAAAAATCAAAGACATGTTAAGGGACTGCAATTATCAATTTTATACCTACACAATCAAAGAGGAAATGCCGAAGAAAATAACCATAACCGGTCTACATCCATCAATTACAGAGGCGGAGGTTCATGAAGATCTCCTGTCAAAAGGGATTAAAGCCAGGCAAGTAGTGCAGATAAAGAGGAAAACCTCAGATGGTGGTCAACACAAATTACCTATATACATTGTTCTCCTCGATAAAGACCAGAATATGTCGGAGCTAAAACGAATTACAAATATTGGGGGACATATCTTCTCCTGGGAGGCCTATAGGCCGCAGAATAGAGCGCTGCAGTGCCACAAATGTTTGAACTTTGGTCACACATCGTACACCTGTGACCTAAAGTACAGGTGTATAAAGTGCCTCAATGTGCACGCACCAGGAGCGTGCCAAAAACTACCACATGAGGCACCGATGTGTGTCAATTGCAAAAGCGAACACCCGGCAAATTATTCCAAATGCAGCGCTCTTATTAATTACAAAGAAAAGAAGGAAAGCGACGCTCTCAGGAGAAGACAAGCGTATAGGCCAGCACCAACACCAGTGCCACTGACGAGGAGCTTCTCGTCAGCTGTAAACTCCACCAACAATGGTCCTAACGTCCGACCTGAATATCCTCAACTCCCTATCCCATCGTCACCATACAGATCAATGGTCCAGTCCTCACGAACAATGGTCCAGCCTGCATCATCACAGATCCGGCCTGCACTATCGCAACCACCAACACGGCCTGCCTGCAGCCAACCCGATCCAGACCTCAACACTCCGGAAGGACTCTTTACTGCTATGGGCGAGATCAGGAAGCTATTTGCGGATCCCCAGGTAAAGCAAATTTTCAGTGAGCTATACAAACTGACAAAAACACTTAACACAAACATGACTTATAACGACAAATACACAACAATTTTGAACTTTCTTACTTCATCACCATAAACCAATCGCAAGACTTACAAATAATGCATTTCAATTCAAATGGACTTAAAAAACGTTGACGAACTGAGACAGACGATAACAAAATACGATCTGGACATAGTACTGATTAACGAGACACACCTAAAACCTACGGACAGACTCTATATCAACAATTACAAAGTTTACAGAAACGACAGACAGACCGACGCACGCGGATGGGGCGGCACTGCGATTTTGATTAAGTCTAACATCAGACACGAGCAAGTGCCAAACCTGACAGCGGGCGGTTCTGAAATAACAGCTATTAATGTATACAAGAGAGGTCAAAAAGTAACCATAATATCGATTTACATCCCGGCAAGCAGACTAGAACATACGGACTTACAAAGACTACTGGACTCGAATAGATTTGTTCTTATGGCAGGAGACTTTAACGCACAACACACAACTTGGAACTGTAACTTCAACAACGCAAACGGAAACAGACTTTACGAATACCTGACCGAATACAACACCACAGACGCACAACTACACTTTCCTGACACGCCGACCAGATACGCCACCGTACAGACGCACCATCACAGTACGATCGATTTGGCATTGACAAAAAATCTACACGTAACATCCGAACCCATAACAAGAACACTTTTCAACTCTGACCATAATCCAGTTTTCATGACCATTTCAGACAGACTAGACGTCGACCAGACCCCCACACGCAAATTTTTAGATTACACCAGAGCCAACTGGCCAATTTTCAGAGACATCATCACAGACAACACACGACACACTATGCCAATCGATACCAACACTGACATTGAGGAGGCTGTAACACACCTTACACTGACAATCACAGACGCCGTACAACAGACTATACCGACACTAGACTCAAGAACAACACCAGCCAACGACTTGCCAGAACACATTTTATTGAAAATACAACTTAAAAATCATATAAAGAAACTGTGGCAACGTACCGGTGACAGACTACTCAAGGAACATGTGAACAGACTGACAAAAATTATTACCAATGAAATACGTGATCACCGAAACAACACTTGGACCAAAAGACTCGAGAACATAAATACTGACCCACACAAAATTTGGCAGACAGCAAAAAGACTGACGCAAAAACCAACATCCATACCTCCACTCAAATTAACTGACAACAATTACGCAACGACACCAGCAGACAAGGCGGAAATATTGGCAAAAAACTTTGAAAACATACATAAACAAAATGCCAATATGTCAAACGCAGACCTGAAACAAGACGTACACGAGACAATTCAAAACTTCACTGACCTCCACAGGGACAAAGACTTACGAATAGACCCTGCCACAGTTTCTGAAATAAAGACAATAGTTAAAAATTACCGAACAGAAAAGCACCGGGACCGGACGGACTACAAAACATAATACTTAAACAACTGCCGACAAACGCCTACATTTTACTTACCCGGATAATAAATAGAATAATGACAAAAGGCTGCTTTCCCGCTTCTTGGAAAACCTCCACCATATTTCCAATAGTGAAGCCAAGGAAACAGCCAGACATACCACAGAACTACAGACCGATCAGCCTCCTCAACACAATGAGTAAGGTAGCCGAAAAGGTACTACTCAAAAGACTTAACAAACACATAAGACACAACAAAATCATACCTGACACACAATACGGCTTCAAAGAACGACACTCCACACTACACCCACTGACAAAACTCATAGAAAATACTGTTCTCAATTTTAACAGACGAAACCATACCGGATTGGTGTTGCTTGATTTCGAGAAGGCGTTTGACACCATCTGGATGGACGGACTTATACATAAACTCATACAACTGAATTTTCCACCATACATTACAAGAACATTACACTCATACCTCTCAGACCGTAACTTTACCGTACAAGTAGACAACGGACTTTCGACGGTTAAACAAGTGACGGCGGGAGTACCGCAGGGCTCGATCCTGGGACCGTCACTGTTTAACGTCTACATTCACGACATACCCACTGACGCCGACACCACCTTACTGACGTTTGCTGACGACACTGCCATATACAAATCATCACGATCACCGACGCTACTGACTACAAAGATACAGACACACATAGACAAGCTGACGAAATATACTGACAAATGGCAGATCAAGATAAATCCGCAAAAGACGGAGGCAATTTTATTTACTAAGAGCCGAAATGCCATGACTAGACTGACTGACTTAGACAAAATTAAAGTATTAAACTGTGAAGTTGAGTGGTCCAAAGATGTCAAATATCTTGGTGTGACCCTGGACCATAGACTCAGCTTCACAAAACATATTAATACGAAAATTGGACAGGCTTACGGGATGTTAAATCTACTGAGACCTCTCTTGAACCACAACGGCCCGCTAAGCGTGAAGAACAAGCGAACACTTTACTTGACACTGATAAGACCGATACTGACATACGGCGCTCCGGCATGGAACGCGACGACTAAGACTAACTTACGGAAACTACAGACATTACAAAATAAGACACTACGACTTGTACTCAACAAAATAAGGGACCCACTGACTAGACATTACTACTCTTCAAAATACATACACAAACAGACTGACGTACCGACAATACTCGACTACATAAAAAAGCTCACTGAGAATTTTTATCTAAAATGTGGGGATCATCCTAATATGAACATCGCGGGCCTCGGCCAATACACAAGAGATGATATTTGGTATGGCAATCACGCCATGCCAAAATATATACTGATCGACCCATAGCGGCAATTGAAACTTGGCTCGACGCAAATATTCTCCCTCAAAGTGAATAAATCTTTTTTTGTTTTTCTCCTTTTTGAGTTATTATGTGTTATTATAATAGTGCTAAGTGATTTTTTTTGGGGAATAAATTTTCTTTCCTCTTTTTTGTCACAGAATTATGTCACAACTTGTATATCTGAAATACTTATTATTGTATTGATAGAACAAATATGAAGGATGAAATACCTACGGGTAAAAATCCAAAATGAGAAATGCTATGTACACATATATATCTACTGAAATATATTTATTTATTATTATTATTATTATCTGAGAATATGTGGTCCGCTACCAACTTGTTTGTGAATTTGTAGTCATAACATTCAATTTTGATTTTGTTAATTCCGATAGCTTTAATTTCCTTTATATATTTGTCCATCTCTGGGTGCTTGTTAAATATCTTTCTTCCTAATGCCATGTGGTGTAGTTTGCCTATGTTTTGTTCATCGATTCCACATAAATTAAAAATGGTCCTATGTCTTTTTCTGTGTATGACACTGTTTTAAATACTTTAGTATTTCTCGATTGATTATTTTTTTCATATGTATTCTCATTAATCTTATCGTTGGTTTTTAAATTTTCATTCATATTAATTACCTCATTATTGTTAATAGTTTCTTGGGAAGGTTTGTCCCCTGTGAGATTTTCACTAGCACTGTTTTTCCCTCGAGTCGTTTCTATATTTGTTATTGTTTTCATTTCGTTGTTTGATACAACGTCACTTTCTTGCACTGAATTGATTGTTCCTTTAGGTGTAACATCACTATTTAATTTATTTAAATTAACGTTTGATTCAGTTTCCATATCTTCTCCATAACATATACGCAATGCGTTTCCTATGCACGGACCTAATTGTATTTGTTCACGGTCATCGTCGGGACCCTCTCCGTAGGGTCCGCTATCCATGATGTCACTATTTCAACTACCTGCTACGGATTACTCACTATTCAACACTGAGGTCTTTATCGTTCGAACGCTCGTTGCTGAGACAAATGTATTTAAAAATCGTTCTACTTTAGTTTACATGTGATATAAATTTTGGTTATATTTTAGTTGTTTCTTTGCAAATCATAAGTAATTATTCAAATAAAACTTAAGTTTTTTATGACATATTTTTTTAATATTTATCTTATATTAATTTTTATTTTTCCGAAACTTTCTTATACGTTGATCAACGAAAATAAATTGCATAATAAATTGTATAATTGTACTACTGTATTTTATACAGTTGTGTCATTATAAATAAGTCAGGATATAATAACAACTGCATTCACAGTTGCAAAAAAATAAATTTTTAATTGAAATAGATATTTTGAGGAGAGTGAAAATTATATATGAAATATTTCAATAATTTTATTGTTGCAAATAATTTGCATTTTCATTAATTTTCCAAGGTTAAACCTATACATAACTCATGGAATGTTTTTTTAGATAATCATTTTTCTGCGCCTTCACAAAATGTTTTTCACCATTCAAAAAAATTTAAATTCTTTGAGTAGATGTTAGGGTTTGTGGGTTTTCAAAAACCGGTTTTTTGGCGAAAATTATGGAATTCGAAAACCGGTTTTTTAGTGAAAAAAGCCAGTTTTCACTGTCTAAATGGAAAATGACAAATATAGCCAAATATAAAAAATAGATGAAAGCGTTTTGATTCTTGAAATCATATTGGTTCAATAGCATTTGATATCTTATCAGTCTGCAATGGTTCCCAGAAAGTTTTTATATATTTAATTTAGATTTTTTTACCAGAGTATATTTTCATTTAAATCAGTGTGACTTGAAGAAGTAACTTTCTCTACTCAAACTTAAAAAGAGTTTTAAACCCTAGAAGCCATAAATAAAAGAACAAAAATTTTAGAATTATTATATTAGGCATTAAAAACAATTAAGCATAATTTGCTCGCAAGTATGAGAGTAAATTCTATTTCAGTAGCAATTCGATAGACGTTCTAAATTTTTTTAAATTTTAATAAACAAAAAACAATTTGCATGTTTAAAATTAATTAATCAAAATTGCTCGGAACAGAAATAAAAGTTTAGCTTAATTGTTTTTAAAACTAAAATTGATATTAGCAAGTATGTATCAACATGCATCTAATATTTTTTTATTTTTTTTATTTAATGATTTTTTTTATTTAAAAATGTATTATTTTTATTTATTCGAAAACTTTCCTTTCACTATCATAAAAATATTTTCATTCTTATATGTAAAAATGATGCATGAATAACGAATAATTATTTTCAAAGTTATTTAATCAAGATAAACTATTATTTTTTAATTCTACTAATTAAAACTAAAATATTTTTGTTTACTATGCATTAAATTGAACAATAAATAAATTCAGTCTAATACTGCTCTAAATCACACTTTTGCTGATAAATTACAGAATATTCGAGCAAAAATTTATTTTCTATATAAAATTCGAAAACCGTCTAAAACAGGTTTTTTAGCAAAATTTAAATTCGAAAACCGCTTTTCTGAAATGTCGGTTTTTGTATAAACCCTAGTAGATTTTTGTATAAACCCCAGGTATTCCAATTCATAATACTAACTAGTAAGTCAAAGTCAGAAATAAATTTTCTTTCATTTTTCTCATATATTGTGCATTATTTATCGAAGTCCGTTAATTTTTATTTGAATTTAATTTTTCCATTCTCAAACAAGTATTTTATTATCATTTTCAGTACGTATGCATGTTTTTGCATCGATGGATATACGGGAGTGCAGTGCCAAACCAATTGGGATGAGTGTTGGTCTTCACCATGCAAAAATGGTGGTACTTGTATCGATGGAGTTGCTCAATATAATTGCTCGTGTCCCGATGGATTCACAGGTCTCAATTCAAAACTTATAATTTTAATTTAAAAACATGTAAATTTACAAACGAATATACCAATGAAAGTCAAAATTTTACATTTGTTAATTCAAAAAGTTTTTATCATGGGGCTGAAGTTATCGAACGTTTTCGGTACTATTAAAAATAAGTTTGTTTGAAGTAAAACTTCTGTAGGCGCGACTAGGGTGTAAATCCGTACAAATGCAACGGAAGTCCGATACGCCCAAACTATAATGGTTGACACTGATAAATGTGTGCATCACGAGTGTTACTATATTACTAGTAAAACATCATTCAAAACTGTTATATGATGTATTTATTTTCACTTAAATTGGTTGCGAATCGTGCTGAATAGTTTTTGGTACAGATCGGCCGGGCTGTTTTTTTGTAATAAAGTGTTGAATTTTTTTTTCGACGATTTGTATGATTTTTTTTTTGACGGTAGATACCATAGTCTTATAGATCATACTAAAATGTTACGGCCCTACGACAACTCGTTTAACTTTCGTCAAAGTTTGCAAAAATTAGAATCGTTTTTTGGTATTTGTCAAAATTAGATCTTTGATCGACGTTTGCTCCAAAGCGCTTGAATCGATTTCAGAAATTTGACAACACTTTGAGGTATCTCAATGCCGATCTGCCGTTTTTTTGTAACTTGGGAAAAAGTGTTAAACTTTTCGTCCACATTTAAGCTCATACTACCGAATCGATTTTAAAAAACCAAAACTGTTCGAAAGATATTAATTTGAAATGATACTGATTAGTTTTAGGTGAAAAATCTACCGACCCATTTTCTTATAATTAACTGTTGAAAAAAAATTTAAGCCGATTTTTATGGAACTTTTTTGGCGATATATATCATGATCTTATAGAACTTACAGAAATATTACGGGCTTATGACTGGTAGTTTAATTTTAAAAATTCATCAAGGTTTGAGAAAATGAGTAGTTTTTTTGACGTTTGTTAAAATTAAAATTAGACGATTTACTTGGTTTAACGATAGAGCACTCAGTCTTAATTACTGTACCATTAAAGTCCTTCGGAAACTAGTTCAATTATAAAAATTATTGATTTGGGAAAATTTGCTTTTGGAAAATACTCCGAGTTATGTCCACTCTGAATACTTTTAATCACACATAAATTAATTTATTTATCATGGATTTAGTCGATTAGTTACACATATCGGGAAGTTCATGTAACTTGCAATCTTGCAAATCAACTAGTTTTTAATTAACTTCCCGTAGTTCCTCTTTCTTATAACTAAATAAAATCGTAAAATATCCAATGCCAGGTGATGACTGTTCGTAAACATTGACGAATGTTTATCGAATCCTTGCTTAAATAATGGGACTGCTGGGATTTTGCAAATGGTTACCGATGTCAATGCGGCCCTGGATTTCTGGGAACCCGTTGCGAACAAGATGTGGCCGTTTGTAATGCTACAGGCTCTGCAAGATGTCGCAATGGAGGAAAATGTGTTGAAGGTCCAGGATTAGAATTTTATTGCGATTGTCAACCAGGTATCAATCACATTATGTTTCACAATGTTTTGTAATAAAATAGTAATTTAGAATCAAAATGAAATAACCACTCATAATTATTTAAAATAGTTAACTTAAGAAAATTGGCATATAATAATACCTGAACTATGAATTTGCCATTGAAGGTTGATGAACTTTCAATTATTTTGAGTTTTATGTATTTTGAAAGTCAGTTTGATTTTTTATTATAAATTTTTATTTTAGGATGGCAAGGAAGTCTTTGCGAATTGGAAATAGATGAATGCGCTTCTAATCCTTGTCAAAATGGAGGTGTTTGTGTAGATAAACTTGCAGATTATGCTTGCGCATGCTACATTGGTAAGTTTTTCATAAAACATTCTAGTTTTGTTTAAAACAAATTAAATTGCATTTTTTTTAAATATGTTGTAGAATTTGATATTCAATTCATTCTATTTAATTTGCTTTGGTAAGCATATAGTATACTAAATATATTTAGTATACTATATGCGCAGTGGTGTTGTCGAGCCGGAACGCGCCGGAACATCGTTCCGGCAAATCATTTTTGAGCCGGAACACGTTCCGACAAGAAAAAATATAAAAACATCGCTACATACAGAAAATGATTTAATAAGTAAATTTTATACGTTATTATTCAACTAATTTTATTAAATGTTATTATTGTAATAAACATACATATATGTGCACAAATGGTTTTTGTAATAATTTTTTGTTTCTTACCTTTTCGAACGGAACTGGAAAAACATGAAATCGGTTTTAGAACCGGTTTTTAAATTTTAGCGTTCCGGCAAAAAAATATTAGCACAAAACCACTGGTTTTATCAAAGTCGTTTTTAATTTAGTAACAAATTGAGGTGTATGAACTTCTTATAGAAAAAATAATATTTATAAATTAAATCTTACATTCATTCGCATTTCTTATACGCTAACATCTACATCATAGGTTCCTATTCATGTATTTTTATAGCCTTACGTGTGCCTATACGTTGCATTCTATACTACACGCCTTACATCTGTACCATACGCTATATTTCGTTATATACTCTCAAATCCCTACATTGTATACCGAATACACCTAACCTATATCTACTATATATCCTATTAGCTATAATTTCTCTTACACGCTACATTTACCCTACCGAGAATCGAACCCGGGTCCGCCGCGTGGCACGCGACAACCTTAGCCACTACACCACCATAACGCTACAATCAACCGTCTTTTTTCGCGTGTCGTCGCGCCACCTTAGTATTAATTACCTAATTAATTAGAAAATGACCCGCGGAAACAACAGTGCGTCCCATATTATATTATTGGTGGGGGTATCCGATAGGGTAGTGGTTAAGGTGCGCGACTTCCACGCGGAGGTCCCAGGTTCAATTCCCGGTATAGGCAATAGATAGGTAGAGATAATACATAGGGCGTAAGGTAAACCTATATAATATAGGTGAATATATAAATTAGACAGTAGTATTTATAAGAAGTAAAAGGTATGTAGGTATATAATAAGTTAATGACGGTATATGTATCTCACGGTATGATAGATAATAGATATCTATCGATGATATACAATAATATAATATAGTATGATAAGGTAATAGGTTATCTATCATATTATTAGGTTAAGTCTTATAAAGTATTGTAATAAGTCTTGATTACTTTGAGTACTTTTATATCATAATAAATACCTGTAGGTATTAATGAATACAAATAATACCAGAATAAATATGATTAATGTCATTGAAGAATATAAATTATGTACTCAATGATTCATACTTGTACAATTTAATGTAAAGACTAGCTGTGTATAATAGAGTTAATTATATAAAAAGTCAATATATTAGATTTGTGAGTTCTTATCGAAATATATCAAATTTTTTGAACCGGATTTTAAATTTTAGCGTTCCGACAAAAAAATATTAGCACAACACCACTGTATATGCGTACTAAAGCAAATCAAATAAATGAATTGAATATCGAATTCTACAATATATTTAAAAAAAAATGCAATTTAATTTGTTTTAAATATTTGGCCGGGATCGAACCGGCGGCCTTCTGCGTGTAAAACAGATGTGATAACCACTACACATTAATTTGAACCAGTTTCCGTAGAACTTTAATTTTTTAGTATGTTCATTAAGTCTAAGTACTCCATCGTTATACCAAGTAAATTGTCTAATTTTAATTTTAACAAACGTCAAAAAACCGTCTCATTTTCTCAAACTTTGATGAATTTTTAAACTACTTGTCGTAAGGCCGTAATACTTCAGTAAGTTCTATAGAACCATGATATTTATCACCAAAAAAAGTTCCATAAAAATCGGCTTAAATTTTTTTTCAACAACTATTTACAAGAAAACTGTTCGGTAGATTTTCAACTAATCAGTATCATTCCCAACTAATATATTTTGAACAGTTTTGGATTTTTTAAAATCGATTCGGTATTATGAGCTTGAATGTGGACAAAACGTTTATTTTTTTTTTCAAATTACAAAGAAACGGCTCGGCAGGTCGTTGCATAAAAGTGACAAACGAAAACTCTGATCGAGATACATCAAATAGTTTTGAAATTTCTGAATTCGGTTCAGGCGTTTTTGAGCAAACGTGGATGAAAGTTCTAATTTTGACAAATGCCAAAAAAATGATACCAATTTTTGCTAACTTTAACGAATTTTTAAAATTAAACGACTTATTGTAGGGCCGTAATATTTTGGTATGATTTAGGAGGCCATGATATCTATCACCAAAAAAAATCATGAAAATCGTCGAAAAAAATTTTTTAACACTTTACTACAAGAAAACGGCCCGGCCGATATTTACCAAAAACTAATCAGGTAGATTCCCAACCAATATCTTTCGAATTATTTTTGAATTTTCGAAATCGATTCAGAATTGCGGGCTAAAGCGTGGACAAACAATTTTTTACTTTTCTGCATAAACTTCTTCAGGAAGTTAAAAAAATGAAAGAAAAGCAAAAATAACCTATTTGAAGTGTGCAATCTAACAATTTTACGTGATGTTTGTTATACAATTTCGAATTGAATTCATCATCAAATTGTGAGTTTATATATTAGTTCGATATGCCTATATTCAGTGGCGGCGCTAGACCATTCGTGGGCGTCGGCGAAATTCGTTTGCGAGGCCCCCCTTTTTTACCAATTGCAAGTTGACTAGTGGTGCATGGCATCGTGCCTAAAGGCAAATTGCTGAAACTTTTCGTGCCGTAATTTAAATTTTTGAAAAGCTTTAAAAAAATTTGAAAAGTGAAAGAAATTGACTTTTTTTAATTTGAAATATTTTGTTGAAAATTTCGAACTTTTTTTCAAAGCAATCACGTTGCGTTAGCCGCGTTGCAGTCTAACTTAACTCACTATTAATTAAAATCTTTATAAAATATCTGATAATTTGATGTGCATATGCCAAATGGCTTTTGTTGTGCTTTTTTACTGGATTTCCAAAACCGCTAGACCTGCCTTCCTAAAAATGTGATCAGTTTAGCACTTTTTGCCCCGTATCTTCAAAACGGCTTATCCTGCCTTGCCAAAAACTAATCAGCACGTCTTCTTACCTTCAATACATGTTAAATGTTTTCTGAACTTTTCAAATTGGTTGATCCATGTTCGCGAAATCGTCGACGAAAATTTGCCAAAATGTTAAGAAATCTTTAAAGATATATAAAAATTTTCGTTTTCGATTTTTTTGCGATCACTATAACTGTATATGAGATTTATTTTTAATCAGATAAATACACCAATTGAAATAGACAAAAATTACACAAGTTAAAATAAACAAACTCTTCGGCAAAAATAGTTTGTTCTCCAGCTATTAGAAAAGCACTAAAATTAAATAATTATCGCGAAGAAGTTTCTTTTTTGCCAAACCATTTGATTGGCAAATTTTATGTTTTTTCGATCATTATGAATAAAAAATGGTAGGAAATCACCGACTTAATAACTAATAAGACAAAATTTTGCAATCTGCAAGTGATTAATTAGATTTAAAAAAGCTATAATAATACTAATTTGAGTGCACAAATCCGCACATCACATAGTAGGTATACATGGTCTAAAAGCTCGTCCCATTATTCTAAAATTTAATGAGTTTTTATAATTAATCATTTATCGTAGTTCCATAAAATTTATGTTAGATGAGAATAAGTTTTTTTTGAAAAAATATTTTTACAATAAATTACGAAGAAACTGTGCGGTCGATCTTGACGAAAAACTATTCAGCACGATTGCCAACTGAAAACTTTCGATCAGTTTTTGAATTTTTAAAATTGGTTCAGAAATGTCAAAATGTCGCTTTTTTAAGACATTTTAATTTTTTGACGACGACATCAGAGCGGATCAATCGATTTAAAGGATTTAAAAAACATTCGATTCGTATTGATAAATTGCAGGTTCAGCGGTTTGTTAGATACAAAAAAAGTTTAAAAGGTTATCAATTTTATTTGAAAGAACTGATCATCCCAATAGAATGTTTAAAAAAATAAATTGCTTGTGTTGACGGTGTGAAACAATGATTAGTTTCAAATTAACAGTTTTTGTTATTATCTCATTGTTATTTCTCATTGATCAATTTTTATTGATCATATGTAATTACTGTTTTGATACGTTAAGATTCCCACTCGTATGAATTCCTACGTACTCGCATAAGAAATACACAAATATAAACAACCAGAGAATTAGCTTGCGCGAAGTTGTTTAGATTTAATAATCTATATAGTGTTGACAGACAATATTAGATAATGTCCATAAAAGATAAGAGAGTAAAATGATCGTGCCTGTAAACCACTAATCACCTTCTTTACTCGCACATCCGTATGAAAATTAACTAAATTTTAAATAATTAAAATTTTTCCGGAACCTCTTGCGAGGCCCCCACAGGCGCGAGGCCGTCGGCGGTCACCGACACCGCCGACGCCTGGCGCCGCTACTGCCTATATTACGTGCGTACTGAATATCCTTGACATGCTATATTGACACGTTGTTGAAGTTTAACCCTCCGTCGGTCGGCGTGGTCTGGCCAGACTTTTTTCGACTTCAATTAAAAAAAAACAATACTTCTAGTAATCCTATCGACTTGAAATTTCTTGACTTTTCCTAAAATTTCATTAGCTGTCGATCAATGAAAAAATCAGGACGAAAAAACGTACAGAAGGAAAATTATAAGGATATTAACTTTTTTATACTTCAAACGGTCGGAAAGGTCTGTCTAGACCACCCATACATTTTGTATGAAATATACGCTTTTTGAGATATGTAAACCAGTATTTTGTCTTTTTTCATGGTATTTTCTATTCAAACTGCGTTGTATATATTCTTTCCTATGTGTTATAACATGAATGTTAGTATTTTCATGACGAGAGTTCATTGAAAACCTACCAAACTTATTGGTCATCGCAAACACTGAAAATCGGACGAGTAATGCACACATTATCAACAATTTTTCTACCCGTACTGCGTTCGAATTTTTTTTTGGAAACCTGTAGTGAAATTATATTTTCACTTTGAGTTTTACAGCTCATTTCAAAGGCGACGCACCTCATTTCTTTTTCATTTGAATTTCACATTCATTTCAAAGGCGCCGAAAAAAAATAAATATTGTTTTTAATTGATATAAATCAGAAAAATTAACAAAAAAAGCAACGATTTTTTTATATTTCTTAATTTTTTTATATAATATAATATGTAATATTTTTATTATAAGCAAGTTCAACACATGCAAAAGACGGTAAGAAAAAGAAAAAATCAAAACTTTAAATATTTACTGCTAATAATCGTTAATATATATACCAAAATAATATATAATATATTACCAAAAACTCATTTATCCCATATAAATGCATGTAAAATGAATGGTGGTCCAGCCAGACCTTTCCGACCGTTCGAAGGTGAAAAAATATCCGACCGACGGAGGGTTAAATCGCTCTCCACTCACAGCCAAAAATCTGGCAACTAAATTGTATGGTATTAAACTTCTTGATTTTTCATAAATACGTAATATTATATTAGCAAATATAAATTCTTCGAGACGTTGATTTCTTAATATTTCTTTTCGACGAATATGTAATTGTAAAGGAAAACATAAAAATCTCCTTATCAAATAAGCTTTAATGAGCGTTTTGATTTCGAATTTAACACTTTCGGGACGGCACCGATTTCAAAACAATCTATTTTACCGGCTATAAACTTGATTTCATTGTGTAAATTATGCAATTTGTTTGATAAAAATTTGTGGTCATTGAAGGACATACATTTATAATAATAATTTATTTTTGATCATTTTATAAAGAATGGTGACGTTCAAAACAATTTCCAAAATGCATAGCTGGTTGCTTTTGACATGTTTTACAATAAAATGCCTCCCTTCTGGTGCTTTTCTCTTAGAACAGGCAATACAATCCCTTTTTCTTTCACTCGCATTTAGAATATCCCACTGATTAGTCAGTATATTTGGTAATTTTTTTGCTGACATAATGGTTTATTTTTCTATTATATTGGCTAATAATTCATTTGTAAAATATAAAGTAAAATAATCTATTGGATGTCTTATATTGCTTGGTATTTGTAGTCGGGGTGTTTGTTGATGTATGTCAAACTCGATTATTGAAGGAGAATCGGCACATTCGCTAATGTCTTCCCGCTCTTCATTTATTTTATCGAACTTCTTCTTTTTGTTGGTTGGATAATATCATCATCACATTCATCACTATCATCGGTGCGAATAGTAATTTCGTAAAATTTGCCTGTATTAATGTCTATTTGAAACTCATCTTCACTACTGCTTAAATCACAAAATTTACCAGCCGTTTTGCCATATTTAAAAGCGCTCGGTCGTTTTAAATATTAAAAAAAAGACCATATAGCAAAGAAAAGGCTAAAAATACTACTAAAATAACTTAAAATTATTTTCAAAATACAATATTGTTTATCACTGCTATATGTAATTTATTCAACTTTTCGATGCAAACTGAGTCTGTGCCTAACAGAGTATGTTTGTCCACTGAGGTGGACACCCGTCCCCAAAGTGTTAAAATAAATATTTTAAATAATTTGCATGTTTGATAAATGACATAAACGTCTTATACAATAAGTCAAAGAATACGACTAAACAAAGTCAACATTTACAAAATAATTGCATTAGATTGAAATTTCAACATTTTTAAAGAAATAAAACAGTATATCTCATCAAACTATGTTACTTACTTGACTTTCTTGATCATCCTGCAGAAAATATTTTGACCATTATTTTAAATAGGTTACACGGGACACGATTGCGAACGACCAGTTCTGGAATGTTCTGATAATCCATGTTCCAATGGATCATTGTGTCTCATGGAATTCGGATATCCGCGTTGTTATTGTGTGCCTGATTACCATGGCGAAAAATGCGACCAGAAATATGACGAATGTCAACTAGGTCCTCGGTGCATTAATGGAGGGACCTGCATAGATGGAGTGGATGGTTTTACATGCTCCTGTCCTCAAGGCATATCTGGTGAGTTGAGAGAACATACTTTCAAACTTGCATTCTGATTTTTATTATTATTTACTATTAGATAACTAATCATTATGCGAATTTAAGCCCTTAAACCTAAATATCTGTGCCTCAATTCATTATTTACACATATCGTGAAGTTAGGTCAAAAATATCAAAACATTCTAAACGTCTTGAAATTTGATAATATTTT
This sequence comes from Ctenocephalides felis, assembly GCF_003426905.1. NCBI lineage: Eukaryota > Metazoa > Arthropoda > Insecta > Siphonaptera > Pulicidae > Ctenocephalides > Ctenocephalides felis. The sequence continues at coordinate 16,625 of NW_020539709.1, forward strand.
TTGATTGTATCAAAAATCGCCATTTAGACAACCAATGGTAACTGATTTTTACACCAGGGGAGTATACTCTTGAACCATAGTTAACTGGGTTTTCGGAAAACCTGATATATCACTCATTATAAATATATTATATTCTATTATTGTCTAGGATATCACTCGACTATCTCATCATTGGGCAGTGATATAATTAAAAATGTATATGCGATATCCCATTTTTTCATAACAATTTTGTTGTAATTGCAAGAAAAATTACAAATCTGTTTGTTGTATATATACTACAACATCTAAGATGCAAGTTTTTTAAAAATGCAGAAGCATATGAATATGAATTGTCTTGTCTAGTCTTGTGGCCAAGAATAACGACGATAAACTTGCATTTCAATATTTCTAACTTAGTTCATACTTATGTTTTGAAAAATATATCCAACTACGGGAAGTTCAAAAATGCAAAAATATTACTTGTTAAATAAGTAGGTACATGCATCTATCACGTTTTGGGAGCTAGTATGATTTCTATTTCGTTTTTGGTCATTATAATAGTTTAATACTATAATAAACAATATAAAACATCATTGAGAACAAAAACAACATAAACTACTCTAAAAACATGATTTAATTTATTTTAAATTATGAAACAACTTTGATGCAAAATTTACTTACTTGTGGGTCTAATTCAACATTTCTTTTAACATTTTCTATTATGCATTCATTTCTACTTTATTCACTTTTCGTTATTTTGTTTTTCGAAATACATATTCCTGAAAGGAGTTCCGCAATTTTATGTGGATACAATATGGAAATATAAAATAAATGATATAGCTTTAATTGTGCGTAAATTTAGAAAGCAAAATTAAAAGGAATATAAAAAACCACAGATATTAGTCATTTTTGAAATTATCATAATCAGATTTTCGGGAATTTATAGACATATTTATTATACTTTCGCACCAACATAGCTTTGAAAAAATATAAAGATGTTATATTTCTAAACTCAATGCTTAACTTAGATTTAACTAATAGTATACAGTTATTAATACACACATGGCTTTATTTACAGGTCTTCTATGCGAATGTTTAGAACTGCCTTATGGTTTATTGGATTGTTCTTATGTTCGCCCAAATTTAACTACAACCACTACCGAAATTATAACTTTTACGACAACTGAAACCACTACGATCATTGAAACAACCTCTTTATCAACAACAACAGAAATTCCGACCACAGAGATACCAACCACAATAATAGCTTTTACATCGGAACCAACTAGCACAGAGCTCACTACCCATATGTTTGATGTCCCTACAAAAATCAATGAAGCACAAGATACTGTCGAACCAAGAACAATCGAAGAAATTTCTACCACAACGGAAGATTTTACGAATATAATATTTCCAACTACTTTTGCACCACAATCGTCAGTAATTAATAAATCGACGGAACATACGACGGAATTTACAACAATTACGTTCTCGCCCAGTGATCCTCAAACTACATCTATTATTTCAACTTCATCTGAAATAACTGATAGTACTATCACTACTCCTTCAGGGTTATTAAATGTTACTGATATATCTCACTTTTTCACCGATGAACCCGATGCGAGACCAGGACAGACATCAACCGAATCAGACACAACAAGGCCCTGGACAAGTTCGTCAACTATCAGTTCAACTTTTACATCATATTTGGATTTGACGACTTCTACAGCAACGGTTGTATATGGTAACGAGTGCAGAAATTTATTCTGCGAAAATGGTGGTACTTGTATAACAACTTCTGAGGGAGCAAAGGTAAAGGTTAAATCTATGCATTTGATGCGTATAGTAATAAGAATAAATTTGATTACAGATTTCTTAAAAATGTTAAATATTTTGAAGTTTTTTCCAAATTTATACGGGTTATAAAAATTAAAAACTTATAAGTATCTCATCTATGTGTGTAATCTGCTCCTCTCAACACCCCATAAAGAATTTAATTTTCCTTACATTTTTTCCTGAATGTAATTTATATTTATTTAATATATACAAAATATATTGTTTGTTATTCAACTATTCATTGCTTGTTAGTTACCAGATATTTACCTTTACCAATATTTGTGTTTATTACAATTTTTTATAATATTCGTAATTATGATTTTAGTCTAATGGTAATAATAATACAACTCATATAGACCGCTTTCATTGTAATTGTTTCAATTCTGACTATAATTGCATTAACTTTTGCATTTACATGAATTATTATCATATAAATTATTTCTTTTATTTCAGTGCATTTGTACATTTAAATACCACGGCAGCACCTGCTCAAGACCAATAAATATTGCGACAGCCGCTTTTGGTGGTACTTCGTTTTTGACACATCGTTTGCCCGATTCGGTCCTGTACGGCCCAAATCCAAGTATCGATGTGAAAGTACAGGCCCGTACTTTAGCTCCTGATGGAGTTTTATTGCATGCTACTGTTGGTGACGACGCTTATATGACTGTTTATTTGAAAGAAGGTCTATTAAAATTCGAATTTAGTTGTGGAGTGCAAACAATGATTCTTGGAGAAACAAGAGCTCCTGTTAACGATGGAAATGAAATGAGTATAAGAGCGAGGTAAGTTGTGGAATATGAATTTTTTTGATCAAATAATAATTATTTCAATTATCCACAAAGAGCAAGTAGTGAACCTTTATGAATAAAAATAAAAGCATAAAACAAAACACAAAATAATCTGACAACTGACGGTGATTAAGCAAAGGTCTTAATTACTTGAATTAGGTTGAAGATTAATGTAGAATAGACCGTTTCTGTCTCTGGTAGTATTCTATCGGAGTTTTCTTGCAAATGAGCTTAGATAATCCTTGACGCGGATTTTGTACTTGTCTGAATGAGTTTGTAAATCATCGTTTCCAGTGCTAATATCTTTTAATATTGTATTTCAATATCTTTGAATTTCAAGACGTTTAATTTGGAAGCTAATTCCCATAGTTGTATGCCATAGGCTTAACACCCTATGCTTGTTCGCTTGTCCTATACACTGTCCTATTTTCATTCCGTCTTTTAATTTAATACATTTGTGAACAAATAAATTTTAAAAATAATTTATATTATTTTTTTCAGCTTGGTCTTCAATCCAGAACATAATCACTGCAATGCTTCACTTCGAATTAATGATACTCTAACAATGAGTGGCGATCAGCTATTCAAATCATTCCTTGGTTTGCCATGGTCCAGCAAAACTTGGTTGCATTTGGGAGGACTACCGCAATCTAATCAGAAACCAGATACCAATAAACGACAAGGTTTTGTTGGTTGCATGCGCGGTCTAAAGGTTAGTTATTTCGTATGGGGGCGGACTCACTAACATTTTTCTCATGATCAGTTAATCAAAATTATATATTTTTGAATTTTATGAAATTTTTTATTTTGAATATAAATTTTATTTTGTCACTTACGTTTTATGGTTTTATGAATTAATATCTAAAACTGTTTAATTTTAATCCGACATATAAACAATAAGTTCCAAAGCATTAGGGGCTACTT
>NW_020539710.1:0-19486 GCF_003426905.1 Ctenocephalides felis
AAGTTTATATTTTTTTTTAAAAAAAACGTTTTTTTTATTTTTTGAAAATATTCGATTTTTTTGAAAATTTCGGAATATTAACAAATTTTTGTAAGAATTTTTTCTTTTAAATTCTGATATTTTTTGAAATTTTCCAATAAGAACAGAGGTCAACAGCATAAAGCATTTTCGTTATGTATAGAGTTAAATAACACAATATGTAAATTAATAAAAGTAATAAAAGTAATAAAACACCTTACCAACATCGAACTCCTTAATAACTATTGGTATGATCCATTCCCTGCAATATTTTGGTGGATGATTATCTAATAAACATTTTAAACCACTTGATGATATCACAATATTAGCATTGTATTTTATTGCCATATCGATACAGACTTCATCTTCACTCACTAAAATTTTTGAGAAAAAAAAAATCTTAAATTTCGCATTCAATTTAAAATAATGAAATAACAGAGATGACATATTTCTAAAACAATACCTGATACTTTTGTCTTGTCACTTCTACTTTTTATTGCTTTTGATTCCAAGGTGTTGCAATCATTTATACATTTAGAACAAGAATTAAATTCATTAATATCTAAAAGCATCGACTTTCCATATTGATGGACTATATTTTCTGGAAAAATATCAATACAAGTTTTCTGTTGACTTTTTAAATTATTTTCTAGGGGAAGCATAGTCATGACCTTATAATTTTTGGGATAATTAGAAACACGATTTTGTTGCCATCTAAAATTTAGTTATCTAATTTAGAAGCAAATATAAATTGTTTCAAATAGAAAAGTTCATAAAATTACCTCCAATAAAGTTTAATAAAATTCTTCAAATCAGGCTGAATATAAATCAATCTTTCTTTGTTTTTCCTGTTCCATATATTTTCAACATATTGTGAAAATTTTGAATACTCAGAAAATCGTTTCTTCTCTGAGTTCTGCAGTTAAAACATAACAATTAATAATGGTCAGTTTAATTAATAATAAAATAACATAATTTGTACTGAGCAAAGATTGTCTTGTTCAGTTATAAATAATAATCTTATACCCAACAGTACCATAAATACTGAAACATCTGTTTTTTCCTCCAAAGTTGGTTTACAGCCAGATGTAATGATTTCGAGTCCTCTCAAACATTGCTCATGTTCTGCTTTTTCCAATAATGATTGTTGAACACGCACAAGTGCAAATTTTCTATATTTTTGTTTATATGTATAAGTATAGCTATTATTTTCTAAAAATTTGCTTCTTAATAAATCCAAATCAGATGAATCGCACTCTGATTGATTAAGGAAACATTCAGGAGGTAGAAATTCATCATATGAGAGTTTGTAATGTGCAGAGGTTTGCAATACTTCATCTGTTATTTTGATGTTATTGAAATGCAGGCCGTAAGGTCTGAAAAGATTCCGCAGATTAATAAAAATAACTATATAATTAATTTGCTATTTAAGAAAGTTATACTAAATTAAATTCTATAATTAAGCATGGGTATGAATGTGGTAGAAAACATCAAGGAAAACACAAATATATGTTAGTACATTAACTTTCCTTATAAATTTGTGGACAGTGATTATCGACATACAGTAAATTGATTCACATAAAAAAATAGTTAACAGCATTTTTCCATTTACTTAATATTAAAAAAAAAATACAATTCTAAATGATATAGCAACATATATAGAAGAAATAAGCTAAAACAACTTAAAATTATTATTGAAGAAGATTAGTTAATGCAATTTGTTAACTGAACAATTATCAAACAACGTGGTACTAAATACTTGAATATATAATGAATAATTTCATCAAAATTAAATATTAACTTACATTTGAACAAAAGAAAAGTCTGAGAAAATATCCCTGGGATCTGTGGTTTTATTTTTCTTTTTCATTTCTCTCTTCATAATTTTCTTTTTTTCTTCTTTTTCAAATCTTTTTCTGCTTCATCCATTATTTACAAATACTATTTATTATTTTTCGTGATTTAATTCAAATATATATTTTTATTTTAAACGCTCTGATTCACTCTGATTATTGTGTAATTAATTTTATTACATTATATCATTTTTGTATTCACTATGTTATGAATCAAATGCACATAACCTAAAATTCTTGATAAATACAATACAAGACACATTAGCTAAATTGACAGCTACACAACGATTTGCCGTTTTCGCAAAGTTTTGCCGTTATTTTCAAATTTGACAAAAACCAAGAAATTTCCCGAATTTTCTATTTATTGCTAAATAATGAAATATCAAATTCAAAGTCGTTTTATTCAAAACTTTCATATCGGACTGTATATAACTGTTTTCATGGAAATGTAGTAAATTTTATCTAGTTCATTCTATCTAACTGACAAAAATCAAAAAAGTCCCAAAATTTTCTATTTATTGCTAAATAATGAAATATCAAATCCACAGAAATGTAGTAAATTTTATCTAGTTTCACCCAATCTAACTGAAAAGGGGTGTTTTCATATTAAACTTGGAGTAATTTGACAAAATTTATTGCTAGAAGTCTCCCACCAATATTTTTTCATAAATAATAAAACCATAATTTAAGTAATTTAAAACAAATTTATTTTAAAAATGTTTTGCTACGACATTCTAATATAATGAATTACTCAATAATTTTGTGTTTTATTCTACACAATCTACAATTTATAATTAATGGTATTTCAAGAGTTTTCAACTAAAACCTTCCATGTTACAAAAAAGGTAAAACATTGACAATTATAAAATCAACAACCGTGAACAACAGTCCTGATTATTCATAACATATCAATATAGGTAGATACAAAAGTCGTGTAAGAGAGTAGGTAATATAAATTTTTAGCATTAAGCATATTTCAACATATTATATATACAATTAAAGAAACACTGGGCTTCCTGATATCCATCTGATATAATAATGGCAGGATAACTAAATATAAAATAAATTTAAATCCTTTTTTAAATTAGCTAATTAGTACTTGTAAAATATAGCAACCGCCTTGAGATCCATGCGTTCCTCCTTGTTTACTCATTCAATTTTGTATATTATAATAAACAGAGGAAAAAAATGCATGAAACTTTGACAATAATATTCAAACTAAACTCTGATAATATTATAACTAGATTTTCTTGTACTTAATATCTAATTTCTAAATTTGTATGTACTTTGTAGTTTGGGTTATAACACACATTTATGTACATGAAACTTTATAAAATTAAAGTGATAATCAAAATTATATTAATGAGTACTCTTTAGCGTACGACCTGATCTATATTGCAATTTTAAGCTTAATTAGTTTTTGTAGTCATACTTATAAATATATATAAAATTGTTAAATTTTGTAATATTCATATAATACATATGTTTTTTTTAGTTTTATAATTTGAGTGAAAACAGTCATTTCCAAAACTATATTCTTTTTTGATATTTATATCATTTTTATGACAATATTCTTGCATATCACATAAATAAAAGAAACAGAATAATATACCAGATGTTATGATAAAATGTAATGATTTCTGTCTCTGTGCTTTGATATAACATTATAATATTCCCATTCTTTCGTTGCAGATACATCAAGCACACATTCGTTATTCATTCCTACATATAGTTTATTAATAAAATTTAAGTTAATGTTAGAAATTCTATTAGTCACTGGTCTTAATTCATGAGATAAAAAAATAATATTCAAGTTAATCTCAACATTAATACTAGCTTATTTTCCTGTTCTGACCTTAACACAACGCGACTTCAAGCTCCTTCGTGATTTCTTTGCTAAAGCACCTTCTCCCAGAGAGCCAGCGGACGCCTCTTCGATTTTTCTTTTAGAAGCCTTGGGTGAATTTGTAACGACAGCATCAGTGGCTTTGCTACTACTGGAAATTGAACAGTCAATATCTTGGTCTTCAACTTTAGCTTCAACCGATTTCAATGTTTTTGTTTCTGCAGCACTACTTGGCAAATGTTCTATTGTATTTAAAATCACCTCCTTCTGTTTATCTTCCTCTAAATTTTCTTCTGGCAATTTAGAGGTGTTTTCAAACACTGAATCATTAGAATCACGACTGAAATCTAAACCTACATCCTCAGGCTTTACACCTTGGTTTACAAGAGCTTTCAACTCATCCGAGTTCAATAATACATTTGTTCCACAGGTTTTACAGAATGGTGGATTAGCCGGGCTATTCGATTTCCAATATTGAAGTTCAGTTTTGCATTTGTTAAGCTCCTGCAGCAGAGTAGAAAATTTCCGCGACGTCTCTTCATTTTTCTTATCATTTTCATCAAGCCGTGTTGCGTATTCAAGTGTCTGTTTTTGTTGCTCAGCAAGTTGCTTTTGCTGTTCTGATATCTGACGCTGTTGTTCAGCCGTTTTTCGTTTACAGCTGCGTAACTCATTGCGCAATAGGGTTAGTTGACTGTTGTATCTACAATATTAAAAAGTAAGTATCAATTTTGGTGGTCACCGAAATTCTAAAAAAACTAGCTGTAAGTGGAATTCTGTCTTAAGGCAATTAGGGCATCGTGCCTTAAGGCAAATTGCTGGAACTTCCCGTACCAAAAATTATTATTTTTTTTTAAAAACGATTAACATTTTTGAAAAAAAATTACTTCGAAAAAATAAGATTTTTAAGAAACTATAAATTTGACAAAAAATTACTTTTTTTTGAAAAAAAAAATTGAAAAAAAAAAATTATTTAAAATTTTTTTTTTTAAATCTTTTTTTTTGAACAAAAAATGTTTTCTTTATTTTGACATATGTTGGAAGATCTGAACTTTTTTCAAAGCAATCGTACTGCATTAATTGCATAGAGACAAAATACAAAGCGCGTAAGCGCCGCGTCGCTGTCTAATGGGTAAACATTGGTACGGAACCCATAGGAATGTAAACAAAATTCATACTTATTGTTAAAATCGCTATAAAATATCTGATAATTTGATGTGCATATGTCTAATGATCATTTTGACCGCCAAATGGCATTTTTTTTTACTTTTTTCGTTATATCTCCGAAACCGCTAAACCTGCCCTTATAAAAATTTGATCAAATCTTGACGTATTAATGTGTCTTTAAAATTAAATCTTGAATTATTAAAATCGGACGCTCCGTTCTATTAAAAACTGAGGTACCGTTTTTGGCACTTTTTGCCCCATATCTTCGGAACGGCTAGACCTACCTCCGCCAAAAACTAATCAGCACATCTCCTTATCAATACGGATCGAATGCTTTTTAAATTATTCAAATTGCTTCATCCGTGTTCCCGAAATCGTCGACGAAAATTTGTATCCGCACACACATACATACTACGCACACACACACACACACACACACATCCATTTTTTCTAAGGTATGCCAAAATATTCAGAAACCTCTGAAACGTAAAGATATATAAAAATTTTCATTTTCGATTTTTTTGCGATTACTATAACTTACCCTACGGGAAGTTAAAAATGATGCGTAAGCAGAATAGATATTTTTATTAATTTCCCAAAATTAACACACTTTGAACGTTTTCTCATAGTTTCAAGTCATTCTGAATCAAATGAAACCAAACTTGAAAAAAGTATTTGTTCAAAAATAAGTTCAAAGTTAAAATTCATAAAAAAGCTAAATACTCAAAGTACAAAAAGAACTATAATCAAAAGTAAGTTAATTTAACCAACCTTTTCATCCCCTGTTTAATCTTGTGTATACGGTTTCTCAGCACCATATTAGTACGTGGAAGAGTACGCCTAGAACCCGAACTAGCCCTCTGATCCACCATTTCCCGCGGATCGTGGGGGTCCGGCGAACAAGGAGAACCCTGTTTTGAAGCGCACCCATCATGCGGTGGTGACGAATCATGAGAATGCACAGGTGATTGCTCAGAAGACAGACAGAGATAGGAATTGCTAACTGATCCACCTGAAAAAATATATAAAATTATGAACATTTGAATAAAAAATGCATTATCAACCTAAAATCTGTGAAAATGCTATGAACTCAGATACGATGTTGACAGCAGAGCAGTAATTTTCACTCCAGCGGCTTATGACTCTGTAATAAAATATGTACACACCTGTAAATGTACCTGTGAAATCCAGAAAATCTGTTCCAAAATATGCTATTTCTGGCAGGGCAGGCTCAATTCGCTCTTTAAAATACTCCATGGCCATAGTGCTCAGATCAAATAATTCATCAGTTACTTTGTAAGGACGTGCAAGCTTCTGAGTTACACGAATGTAGTGCAATATCCTGTACACCTCATCCAGAATCTGCAAAATATAAACATATATACATTCACCGAATAAAAATTATTCATTATGTATATGTTACGGTAAATGTGCACATTCACGGTAAATTCACCGGTGAATGTACACATTCCCCAAAACGCTAGGTGAATGTGGAGTTCTCAAACAATCAATTTAAAATAATGGTGTACGTGCGTATTTGGCACTAAATAGTTGATCAGTTGATAGTTAATAGTAAATAGTTGAATAGTAAAGTAGTAATATAGTGTATAATGAATAATTAATATTAAATAGTGAATAGTTAATTGTTAGTAAAATAGTAAATAGTGAATTTAGAACAGTTAAATAGTGAATAGTGAATAGATAAATAGTGAATAGTTAATAGTTCAATAGTTATAGGTAAATAGTTAATAGTTTAAGTAACTAATTAATAGTTAAAAAGTAAGTAGTTAAATAGTAAATAGTTAAATAGTTAATGGTGAATAGTAAATAGTAAATAGTTATTAGTGAATAGTGAATAGTGATAACTAAATAGTTTAACAGTTAATAGTTAAATAGATGAATTGTGAATAGTCAATAGTTAATAGTAAATAGTGCATAGTGATAACTGAATAGTCAAATAGTAAATAGTGAATAGTTATAAGTAAATAGTGCATTAAGAATAGTTAAAATGTGGATAGTAAAATAGTGAATAGTTAAATGTTAATAGGTAAATAGTTGAATTGTAAAATAGTGAATAGTGATATTGTCAATAGTAAATAGTGAATAGTGATAACTGTATAGTTAATAGTAAATAGTGAATAGTGATACCTGAATAGTTAATAGTAAATAGAGAATAATGAATAGTTAATAGTTAATATTAAATAGTTAATAGTAAATAGTTCAATAGTAAAATAGTAAATAGTGATGACTGAATAGTTAATAGCAAATAGTGAATAGATAATAGTAAATAGTGAATTAAAAATAGTTAAATAGGTAATAGTTAATGGTTAAATAGTTAATAGTCCATAGTTAATAGTTAATATATAGATTGTTAGTTGATAAATAGTTAATAGTTAATATATAGATTGTTAGTTGATAAATAGTTAATAGTTAATAGTGAATAATAAATAATGGATATTAATATGCATATGTCTAAAATAAATAATAAAAATATAAATATAAATATAAATATGATTATTAATATATGAATTAGTATTTCACCCGCACATGCGCGAGTTGAACTCACATTCGCCAAATGAGCCGGTAAATGTGCACATTCACCGAAATATGCACATTTACCGTAACATATATACCATTTATGTTTTAATAGCAGTCAAAATTGTAGAACATACATAAAACTGTATTAAAAAATCCTCACCTCTCCTGGAAAGAAGCAGCAATGTCTACGTTCTATATGTTTACCAAAAGTCATTTGAAGCAATGTCAATCGCATATGAAGCGTTTCAATGATATCGCTTTCACAAGCGAGAGGATGATTGCGCCTTGCAGATTCTCTGCGTGGCATTTTAGATTTGATTGATTGGAATCTAACAAGCATTTGAGTTTGAAGACGAGAAAATGTAGAGTTCAAGATTGCGGAGCATGTCGTGTTCATCTGACGGCACACCTGGATAAAAATAAAATATGTTTTAAGTAAAACTTCTTTAGGCGCGGCTAGGGTGTAAATCTGTACAAATGCAACGGAAATAGCGTTACGCCCGTACTGTACGTCATTCGCTCTCGATGAAATCATTTCTATAAGGGTCAATTGTGATTAGTCGTCGTGTTAAGGTGCATCCACACCTAACGAACGAACACGAACGAACATGTCGAACAAGAAAATACAAAATAGAACGAACAAGAACACGAACGAACGCGAAAAATTCCAAACAAACGCCTCAAAGCAGTGAGGGTTTTAATCTTTTTGTTCGAGGATGTACCGTGAAACGTCAGATTTATTATTTAAAGTGGCGGGAAAGAGAAAAATTATTTAAAGTCATCAAATTTACAAAATTTGTCAATAACAGCAATATCTTATAATAAATACAACATAAATTAATGCATTAATGCACATTTTAACACCAAAAAAGAAAAATGTTTGTCTACATTCGTGGTAGCGTCCACACTGCACATACGAGTTCAAACATGAACGAACAATTCCCTTTGATGTACCGACAAGTTGCGGAACATTGCTCGCCATGTTTGTTTATGTTCGTTCGTGATCGTCGTGGCGCCACACTATGCTGTCGCCGTTCAGGTGTGGACGCACCTTTACGTGATTAGAGACCATACGTTGTATGCGTACCAATATTAACAAGGAAATCGGCATAGATAAATAAACATTTTAAGGTTACATCCTAGTACAAATCTTGACTTAATGAAAAATGCCTGAATCAGAAGAATGTTTTACCCTGTTCCTTGAAAATAATAAAACAAATTAAACATTTGTGCCTTGTACTAAACATAAGTTTATTGACATTATTTCTATATTATTCATAGTTTCTATGAATCTTTGAAGTTTTTGAAATGGAAAATATTTTTATAGACAAGACAGATATTACAGCTACTCAAAAAATAAGATTGTATCGTCAGCGAAAAAGTAAAAGCAGTCAATGAATGTATGTTAATTTTATTACATAAAGTTCTTCAAACACAATTATTACATGATGAGTGAAAATGTGAAAGCAATATTTCTTTAGGCGCTGTTTAACATAAACCACTGTGTGAAGGAATAATATTATAGAGTTTATTAATAAGAAATTACTTAATAAAGGTTCAAGTCCTAAATGCTAATTACAATGACAAACCGATGTCATATTTAAAGTATATCTTTTTTATAAAATATATAATTCATTAAATAAATCCTGCACAAAAAAGCTGCTTACTTTAATAAATTCTATTATAAAAATATATCACTAATTCCGAAATTCATATGAACAAGAAATCATAGAATATTAATATAAATATTAAAATATAAAAAATTTGCTTACCATACGCATTTGAGAAACTTTCTTATATCCAACATAGGAAAGAATTTTCTCAATAACCTCCTGTGGCAAATCAAGCAAATTAATTGTTCGAGGAGGAGGTGCTGACACTGTAGAAATTGCATTAGAGGGACCTGCTGCAGAATTTTGTATCAAAGAACTTGAAACAATTGTTATAACAGAATTATGTCGCGGGGGTCTGGTCCCGGTTTCAGCTTCATCCGAACTTGGACTGGAGCCCCCTACATTTGTCATCTGCCTTGTGGAGACCATTTTTGTGAAAGCTGATTGCTGAAATTATAAATATATATGCTTTATGAACCAATTAGAATTTGTGAAAGGCCAAGATACAAACTTGAATTACAGGTCAAATTAATTCCTAACAAAATCATAAATATTGTATTTAAATGATTTTTAGAGTCAAACAATTCATTAGGCATGTCTTGAATAATTCTACAAGAAGGTACCTAGCAAATGCATATAGATTTAGCAAAGTACTTATTGAGTCTGTAAGTAATACATAGAAACTTTTGTAATTTAAACTTTAAACCACTAGCAAACCCTGAATATACCTTTATTGTATTTTCATAGCTAATGAAATACCAATTGAAAATAAAAGCACCTCACGCAGCTTATCAATTATATTAGTTCTTTAAACGCTCCAAAATTTATGTTCAAAAAGCTACATTATTAAAGCAACTGTTAATTTCAAGTAAAGTCAAAATGTATTATAATTATAAAATGTATTATCATTATGTAAAAAATGTATTGGTAACTGACACAACTGAAAACAAACAAAAACATAGTATTGCAAAAATACATACATACACCCATACATATTTATCACAAATTATATTATTCACAAATGTAAATATCTATGCAGAACAAATTTTTAATTATAATTTTTAGTCAATGTAAAAATTGATTTTTAAAGAATGTGTGATTTAAACAAAATTTGAGTTTCGTGGTTCCAGAGAAGTAGAATGAAATGGATGAGAATATTTTCAGGAAATTAAATAAAAAACTAGTGTGGCACGCACATGACATCGTGCCTTAAAGCAAATTGCTAGAATTTCCCGTACCAACTTTTTTTCTAAAAGATTAACAATTTCTGAAAAAGTTTTACTCCAAAAAAATAAATTTTTGAGATTGAACATTGGTACGGAACCCTATATGAAGGTACACAAAATTTATACTTATTGTTAAAATCTCTATAAAATATCTGATAATTTTATGTGTCTAATGATCATTTTTGACCTCGAATAGAATTTCTTTTTCCTTTTTTTACTAGATCTCCGAAACCGCTAGACCTGCCTTCCCAAAAATTCAATCAGTTCTTTATCTTAATACAAGTAAAATGTTTTTTAAATTATTAAAATCGGACGCTCCGTTCTCTTAAAAACTGTGCCAAAAACTTACCGTTTTTGGCACTTTTTGCCCCGTATCTCCAAAACGACTGGACCTGCCTTTGCCAAAAACTAATCAGCACATCTCCTTATCAACAGCAATCGAATGTTTTTTGAATAATTGAAATCGGTTGAACCGTGTTCCCGAAATCGAATACGAAAATTTGTATCCGCACACGCGCACACACACATCCATTTTTTCTAAGGTGTATCAAAATGTTCAGAAACCTCTAAAACGTAAAGAAACTTACTCTATGGGAAATTAATAAAATTAAAAATTGACATAACATATTTGAATTGGAATTAAGAGAGGTGTATTATTAGTGATGAATATTCCAGAAGTTTGAGAAATAGGTGACAGTAATTTAATCTAAACAAAATTTGTCTTTCAACAATATTTCATTGAATATGTGTGGATAGCTATTATTATTCATAAAATTAATTTTATGAACTAAAGTAATACTTCGACCACAACATATTACTTCATGAATTCAGCATATCATCTCTTGCTATATAAAAATTGTAATAATGTTATAGATTTTCCACAAATTTTTAACCATCTATCCTTTAAAATTCCTAGATTATCTTCATGAACAAAAAAAATATATTTCAATTATCCTATTCCTAAATCTAATGCCCTTAAACTTGCCTATTTTGCTAATGTCCTCTAACTTTAACTCGATAAAGATATCAATATTCACAACACTTAATGAAATAATCTACCTGCTCAACTCAATCTGTATATTTCTTTTCGAATATGTTTCAGTATTTTTTTTATTCAATTTTGTATAAAATTGTTATGTTACACATAACATACATTATGTATTTTACTATTTTGTATTATATCTGATTATAATTGTATTTTTAAGTCATCTTGGAACTATTCTCTGGGCTATTTAATAAAATAAATGAATAAATAATACTTGAGTATTTATTAGTACTCACTAAGGTAAACATTTATGGCATGATACATTTTTTAATATAATTTTTGGTGAATGTGCTCTTCAACATTAAAGAAAGATTTAGTTACAAACTTTGGCAAGAAGGAAAATTTGAATTAAAGGAGTTATGTGATGAATATTACAGAAGCCCGAGACGTGAGAAAAAAATTAGGTGACCATAATACAGCGTAAACATAATGCAAATATAACTTGTCTATCAACAATATTTCATCGAATATAAGGATAGCTATAATTATATATTATATATAATTAGTACATACTCACTAAGGTGAACAATTATGGCTTGATATATTTTCCAATATAATTTTTGGTGAAGTGCACTTCAACACTTGATAAGTGATTTGAAAAAAGATTTAGTTATAAACTTTCGCCAGAAGGAACATTTGAATTAAAATATATTGAATATTACAGAAGTCCGAGAATTCAGAAAAACTAGGTGTCTACCATCAACATTCCATCGAATATATTCAATGAATAGCTATAATTATAATTATTATCTTAATTGTCTAAATTATACTTGAGTACTAGTGCATTCTCACTAAGATAAACAATTATGGCTTGATATATTTTCAATTACAATTTTTGATGAAGCAAGATTCAGTTACAAAGTTTCCGAAGAAGAGGATATTCTAACCCCCAAATGTAGAATGAAATAACTAAAAGTTGAATGACAAAAAATGAGGCTTTTAGTTCAGATAATTAAAATAAAAAATATATACATAAATATGTGTGTGTAAGTAAATACAAGAAATAAAAATGTTAAGTACTCTATTTTCATAAACTTGCAATTTCATATCATGAGTCAAGACAAATTGGAGTGCATACAAAACTTGAAAAAAAGAATACAAAAACGATTTCCACAGTAATCTATAGAAGCATTCTATTCAATTAGAAATTTATTCTGGTACACAATGTTCAGGGTCATTGAAACATCAATCTAGACATATTATTCTTAGATAATATTAACCTAACACAAATTAAAAGTACAGAATAAACAAGAAAATTTATTAAAAATATAACAATGCCACGATTGATGAAAATCTAAAATGGCTTACCACCGATCGGGAGCAATTTTTACTAGTTTCTTCAGGCTTATTTAATGGATGTGAAACACTTTTGGAACGTTAATTAGAACATTTGATGTTATTTACTTGCACTGAACATAAAATATAATAAATATGTTGACTTAAATATGTATTATTTGATGAATTGAAGAGAAGTGTTTTGTGAAGCTTCTCCGTTTGGCAGCGCTAGAACGAGACCTCGATAGAATGAAAGGCGCAATCTTGTCAAAAGGTCTGTGGTCTGGAGTGGAGAGTCGACAGTGGAGTACACAACCAAACAATCCGGAATGGCCGCCGCCGCCGCTGCTAGCTCGAAGCCAAAGCGATTCGATTGAGCGCGAGATACGAATAACTAGCGACTAAATTTAAATAACAATCAAAATTGAAAACATTATGATCGAGTATTGTATATATTACATTTATGACAAATGTTAAAGTATTATATACATACATAATGGATTTACTTGTTAATTTTTTAACTAAATACCCAAATATAATTCACATTTGGATACAAGAATAAACCGCGGTTTTAGAATATCCTAAGCTTCCTTCCTTATCTATGATCCTAAGAATAAATAATTTATACACTTACTATTTTTATTATATAAAAAGCCATTATAAAAAAAGGTCTATTATACAAATTCTAGCAAAAATATTTGCATAGAACGTTGAAGTCATGTTAAAGGAATTGGCAACCCTTATTCTTGAATTTCAAATATTTAAACTAGTGGTGCATGGTATCGTGCTTTAAGGCAAATTGCTGGAACTTCCAGTACTAAAAATTAATTTTTTTTAAAAAAAATGAAATGTGTTTTAAACTTTGAAAAAATTACATTATTAAAAAATTTCAAATTTTTGTAAAAAAATTACTGTTTTGGAAAAAAATTACTGTTTTGGAAAAAAATGTTTTTTTTTGGTTTGAAATATGCTTTAGCTGCATAGAAACGCTATATCGAATCGCGTAGGTGCGTCCACACCTAACGAACGAACACGAACGAACATGTCGAACAAGAAAATTCAAAGAAGAACGAACAGGAACACGAACGAACGCGAAAATTTCCAAACGAACTTGAACAAGCGCTTAAAAGCAGTGAGCGCTTGTATTTTCGTTGTTCGTAGATGTTCCGTGAAACGTCAGTTTTATTATTGATATGGATGTAAGCTTTAATCATACGGCATTTTCACTGGTTTTTGTGTGATTTTTGTTCGTGTATATTTTGTAAATATACTGTAAATAAATTATTCAATTAATTTCACTCAGTTTTTGTATTTAATGCAAGATGAACATTCCAGGCTTATACTCAATATAACTATACTCAATTTTCATACTCTCATCCTCAACATATATGTTGAATGTCTATGTATGATAACAAGTTTAATATTTACTTGTAAATACTGCAATTTCTTCTTTACTGCAGCTTCTGACATCCCAAACGTTTTGCCTACACTTTTCCAAGCATCGTTTTTTTTCTAATAATTTTGTAAAAAGGGTCTTTAGTCTCCCATATTATAGGAAACTTTTCTATTTCATTTATGAATGATAAAATTACGTCATTTGACCATTCCATAATTTATTCAAAATTTTCAAACTGTACACAATAATTAAAAGTAAATATTATTAAAATTTTCAAACTGTACACAATAATTAAAAGTAAATATTATTAAATTATTAACATTATTATTAAATTATTAAAAAATTATTATTAAATTATTAAAATTATTAAAACAAAAATGTTCGTTTGCGTTCGTTGAGACGTCCACACTGCACATACGAGTTCAAACATGAACGAACAATTCCCTTTGATGTACCGACAAGTTGCGGAACATTGCTCGCCATGTTTGTTTATGTTCGTTCGTGATCGTCGTGGCGTCCACACTATGCTGTTGCCGTTCGTTCTGGTACGTTCTTTTATGTTCGTTCGTGTTCGTTCGTTAGGTGTGGACGCACCTTAAGCGCCGCTCTCCCGTCTAACAAGCAAACGACGTTACGAAATCCATAGAAATGTAAACAAAATTGATTCACATTATTAAAATCTCCATAAAATATCTGATAATTTGATGTGCGTATGTCTAATGATCATTTTTGACCTCAAAATGGCATTTTTTGTACTTTTATCACTAGATCTCCGAAACCGCTAGACCGGCCTCCCCAATCAGTTCTTTATTTTGTCAATACAAGTAAAATGTTTTTTGAATTATTAAAATCGGACGCTCCGTTCTCTTAAAAACTGAGTTACCGTTTTTGGCACTTTTTGCCCCATATCTTCGGAACGGCTAGACCTACCTCCGCCAAAAACTAATCAGCACGCCTCCTTATCAATACGGATCGAATGTTTTTTAAATTATTCAAATTGCTTCATCTGTGTTCCCGAAATCGTCGACAAATTTTGTATCCGCACACACATACATACTACGCACATACACACACACACACATCCATTTTTTCTAAGGTATGCCAAAATACTCAGAAACCTCTGAAACGTAAAGATATATAAAAATTTTCATTTTCGATTTTTGCGATTATTACTTACCCTACGGGAAGTTAAAAAACAAATAATTTAAGAAAACAATTTATAGTATAAGCTCTAGCACAAAATATTTGAAATTTTGCTAATACCTTATATTGTTTAATTTCAGATATTTTAATTATTACCAATGAGGACCATTTTTAAATATTTTAGAATAACTAATAATGTTTCGAAAATTTAAATATACATAAATATACTAAAAATAAATAATTTAAAAATAATAATTTATAACAAACTCTAGCATAAAATATTTGAAAAAACCTATTCGTAGTAGTAAACCTTATATGGTTATTATTATTATTTTTAAATATTCTAGAATAACCAAAAAATTAAAATTCAAATACTACTCATACTAATTAAAATTATCATGAGCACGAGCTGAAAATCTTGTAACAAAATAAACCAAGGTAAATTTATTGAACAATTAAAATAGCCCAACAAACGATATTTAATCGATAATTTATTTACTCTACTATTATTTATTCGTTATTTATTATATAAGCAATGATTAATAATTTCCTTATATTTTAGTTAATTTATTACTCTGGCTCAGTCTGAGTAGTTTGAGCAGTATCTTCAGCATTTGGCGTTTTTGGTTCTGGGATTTGATTTTTTAGCTTTTGCTTTTCTTTGACTTGCTTTATGAAATTATTAATTTTTGACTTCATTTCGTCTGAGTATCTGACTCTGATGATATCTGCCACTAAAAGCAAAAAATATAAACAAAAAATAAATAAAGTCTAATGTTATTCTAAATTCTAAAGAAAGTCTAAAGAAAATTATAAAAGAACATTCATAGAAAAGTTCTTCTGAAAAAGAAATAGTCGCTCTTATAAATCAGAAATTTGAAAATTGCAGATAATAAAATATTTAATATTTTCGTCCTACATAATTTAAAGAATGAAATATTTGTTTAATTATTTTTGTTAACTATTTGAAATAGAATAGAGATTACTAGTAAGCATAGTAAGTTACTTCTCTTTGTACAATTGAAATTACAACTTAAATACAATGATTAATAAGTTAATATTAATTAATTATAAAAATGACTTACATTCATCATATTCATCAAAGTTTTGTGCTTTTTCTATATTATTCAATATTTCTTTACTTTTGCGACTTGTTTCCTTTCTAAAAAATGAAATTTCCTGAAAATAAACACCTTAAATTTCTAATGAAACTTTTTAAGATGTTGGAATTTAAGATAAAATTATGTTTCTAAACCTGTTCTACATCTTTTACAAAAGCTTCTTGTAGCTTTATTTTAGTTCTTCTTGATCCATCTCAATGTTTTTAACATTCTTCAATTCGTCCATTCTGTAATAAAAAAGTGAATTCAGTAAGTGGTCAATTATTAACTTTCCGTAGGGTAAGTTATAGTAATCGCAAAAATAAAAAATACAATTTTTCATTTTACGTTTCAAAGTCTTCTGAACATTTTGGATATCTTAGAAAAAATTGATGTATGTGTGTGTGCGGATACAAATTTTCGTCGACGATTTCGCGCACACGGATCAATCAATTTGAATAATTCAAAAAACATTCGATTCCTACTGATAAGGAGATGTGCTGATTAGTTTTTGGCAAAGGCAGGACTAGCCGTTTCGGAGATACGGGCAAAAAGTGCGAAAAATGTTATGTCAGTTTTTGATATAACAGAGCGTCCAATTTAAATAATTCAAAAAATGTTTTATTTGAATTGACTAAACAAGAACTGTTTAAATTTTCGTAAAGGCAGGCCCAGCGTTTCCGGAGATCCAATAAAAAATGTAAAAAAATAATGCCATTGGTCAAAAATGAATATTAGACATATGTACATCGTATTATCAGATATTTTATAAAGATTATGATAAGAAATGCAACTTCGTGTACATATGGGTTCCGCACCAATGGTTACACGTTAAATGACTACGCAGCGCTTACGCGCTTTGATATTTCCACTCCAAATCAGCTATGCAGCACGATTGCTTGTCAAAACAAATAAATAAATACAAAAAAAATCAAATATTTCAGAAAAGTCAATTGTTTTCAAAAATTTCAAAATTTCTCAAAAATCTAATTTTTCAATGTTTTGCGAAGTTTTTTTTTAATAATATATTTTCGATACGAAAGTTCCAGCAATTATTAGATTTTTGATTTATTAACTTCCCGTAGGGCAAGTTATAGTAATCGCAAAAAAATCGAAAATGAAAATTTTTGCATTTCTCGACGTTTCAAAGGTTTCTGAATATTTTGGCATACCTTAGAAAAAATGGTTGTATGTGTGTGTGGTGTGTGTGTGTGTGTGTGTGTGTGTGCGTGTGTGTATGTATGTGCGGATACAAATTTTCGTCGACGATTTCGGGAACACCGATCAACCGATTTTAATAATTCAAAAAACATTCGATTCGTATTGATAAGGAGACGTGCTGATTAGTTTTTGGCGAAGTCAGGTCCAGCCGTTCCGAAGATAGGGGCAAAAAGTGCAAAAATGGTAACTCAGTTTTTAAAAGAACGGAGCGCCCGATTTTAATAATTAAAAAAACATTTTACTTGTATTGACAAGGTGAAGAACCGGTCAAATTTTCATAAAGGCAGGTCTAGCGGTTTCGGAGATCGAGAGATCTAATGAAAAAAGTAAAAAAAAATGCCATTTGGCGGTCAAAAATGATCATTAGACATATGCACATCAAATTATCAGATATTTTATAGAGATTTAAACAATAAGTATAATTTTGGTTTACATTCCTATGGGTTCCGTACCAATGTTTACGCGTTAAACGTCGACGCGGCGCTTACGCGGTTTGATATTTCGTCTTTATGCAGTTAAAGTAGTACGATTGCTTTGAAAAAAGTTTATCTCTAGAAAATATGTCAAAATAAAGAAAACATTTTTTTTCAAAAAAAAAAAAAATTAAAAAAAAATTTTTTTTTAAAAAAGTAATTTTTTGTCTAATTGTTTGTCAAAAATCTTATTTTTTCGAAGTAAATTTTTTTCAAAAAATGTTAATCGTTTTTAAAAAAATAATAATTTTTGGTACGGGAAGTTCCAGCAATTTGCCTTAAGGCACGATGCCCTAATTGCCTTAAGACAGAATTCCACTTACAGCTAGTTAGTTATTTTATTTGATGATACTGACCTTTCATTCGCTCGTTCTATAAGATCGGGCATCGTATCAGCCTCCCTCTGCCTCAGAATCAATTCTATGCAGGCGAGTTCCCTCAAATCAGTGCAATTGCTAATATATTCCATATTCAGACGATTCGGATGGGTGCTGTGATCACATTCACCTCCATCTGAATTCAAATTAATTATCTTACTTGTATCAGTCCCCTCCAATTGACATATTTTTGTTATCTGGTTGTTTTCATTTGCGGTCGTGAAAGAAAATTCTTCTGATTTCTCAGAAAGCACCAAATTTCTCAGAGCTACTGTTGTATCTTTTGATGTTGAGGGTTGGGGATGATCGCCTCCTGAGAAGGGAATATGCACAGCTTTTTGCTGAAATAGAATAAAATTACACAAAATCAATATATATTCTAATTAATAAAAAAATATAGCGTGCATATCATTATTATAAATTAACAAAATGGCATTAACAAGTTTTTTACAAAAATTTGCGTTTTTATCACAGTTACATATTTTTATTATACTTATTTTTAATAAAATTTACCCAATACTGATACTAATACATTTTAAACAAAACAAGAGAATTAAATAAATTAATTAATAATTATTATTTTACCTGCTTTTCATCTTCTTGCTCGTTCATGCCGATATCACCCATTTTTCAATTATAAATAAAAGCAAAACCGCTATTATTCTTTAAGTTTAATTAGTTAAATATTTATTAGATTTATAAGTCACTTTAAATATTTATTTTATTAAGAAAATACTGAATTTGTGAACGAATTTTGTTTCTGTTACATACAGGCTTTTGGCACATCGAAGTTACCGTCATTTGTTCGAATTAAATAAAAAAATAGGCATAACTCAATATGCCTACTCAATTTATAATAGTATAGAACTAAATTTCATTTTTCAAAGTTAAATCATAAATATATTTAAATTATCAAAAATATGAATTATGAAAAATATATTACCATGTAAGGCTTTAATAAATCGACGCTTACCCAAAGTATCTCCTATTTATTCGTTTAAATTAATATTTAATTTTTAAATTTATCAAAACATTTGCACTAATATTAACTATTTTTAAATTGTTTATTTAAACTAGTTTAAAATAAAATATGAGACACAGATGCAAGGAAAATGTAGAGAAAAAATGTAATAAATTATCTAATATTTTATTTTCATTTTAATCTTTTATCTAATAATAAGACAAAATTTTTCCC